>NC_031791.1:2665235-2719129 GCF_001522545.3 Parus major
TTTTTTTTTTTTTTTTTTTTTTTTTTATTAAGCTATTTGATTAATCGTTCCCAGAGCTTTGTTCCCTCTCTGGAACCCGGGCCAGAGGGGTGTTGTGGAGGGGCGGATGCTGTGCTACCCCCCAAAACCTCCCACCAGCACCCAACCTCACAAACTGGGCTCCAGCAGTGTGTTTATTTTTGACACTCTAGGATTCTTGATGAGGAACGAGCCCCCCAGCCCCCATTTCTCTCTCACGCACACATCCCTGTTATTCAGCACCCCCCCCCAAAAAAAAAACCAAACCAAACCAAAACAACAACTTGATGCTATTGACACAATTTTTGTGACGAGGCAAATTTTGTTGCAAACACAGATCACGACAGACCCCCTCCTCCCCTCCCTTTTCCCTGTCTGTGACTTGTCCTGGCAGCACGGCTCCCAGCACCCGAGCGGTGCCCTGATGCTGGTGGGACTGGTCCTGGGGCATCCGGGAGGTGGGAAAGGCTGTGCCCCCTCCCCCGAGCCAACAGGCAGCTCCTGCCCTTGGCACAGCCTCGTTTCTCCCCCACCAGCAGCAGCAGCACCTCCCCTTGTTTTTGTTTTAACATCTCCCGGTACGCCGGTCCCTGGAGCTGCAGGCAAGATGGGGAAAAGGGAGGGAGGAATGGGAATGCAGCCACTTAACGCCACATTCGGGAACTTCATTATCTTGCTAATGATGCTCAGATCCAGGGACAAGGAAAACAACTCGAACATGACACCAGAGCTTAAGGAAATAAATAAATAAGGAAGAAAAAGGCACTCTGGAACGCTCGAGCATCCTCCCCCCTCCTCGCCAAGCACGGACTTTCCGTTCGTGACAGGCCCGGAGCTGCCCCTCTCTCACAGCCCCGTGGAACAGGGGGGGTTGCCAGCCCGACATCCCTTCTCCAGCCCTGTTATCCCCTTTCCCCCCGCGGTCCAGCCCAATTTTCCCCGCTCTGCCCGGGATGCGAGGCCGGGCCGGTGCCCCCGGCTCCAGCCCGGGCCCGGGCCGCTCCCCTCGGCCCTGCCGGGGCCACCTCGGGGGCTCCCCCGGCCCCCATCCCCCTGCTCCCCCGGCTTTGCATTTGCTGCAGTTTCTTGCTGCAAAACCCCCTTCTTCGGCCGTGTTCCGGTTGCCTTGAATGAGCTTATTTGACAGCTAAAAAACAAATTATATGTCGAGGGCTCGCAGATCTGTCCCTCCACCCCTGGGATCAATCCTCCTTCTCTCTTCCTCTCCCTCCGTCCCCTCTGCATTTCAATCCTCGCACTTCCCACACCGGGAGCCGCTGCCAAGAGCCAAGGCAACCGGGGCTGGCACATGAAAGAGTTGCTTTATGTCTGTTTAAGCTGCAGCATCAATTCAAACAGCCCCGATTGTGCACAGAAACAGCTCCCCCAGGGAAAGCTCCGGGGCCAGGAGGCCACAGCTCCATGAGCCGGTGTCCCCTCGCCAGCCAGCGATGTCCCCCAGCCCAATATTGCAGCCGGCTGAAGATGTGACGGGGCTGCTGCAGGGCAGGGGCTGAGCCAAAGAGCCCTGCATGCACCAGGAACGATCCACAGGCATAAAAAAAGACACTGAGGAGCCACAATCCCACTTTATTCCCGGGCAATCGGATCGCAGCTGTTTCAAATCCAGGGGTTCCTCTCCGGGTAGGTTTGCGTCGCAAAAAACAAAAAACAAACAAACAAAAAAAACCACAAAAAACAAAAGAACAAACGGAGGTTTAGGGCTGAACTGTCTCTAAAATAATTATGAAAAAATACTGCGTTTATTGACGGAATGGACAATTGCGATGAGCGCGGCCATCCCCAACTTCTGCAGCCTCTGCACCCCCAGGGAGGGATGCTCCGGGTCCCAGCCCTTCTCACCCCGAGCGCTCACTCCGCGTCTCACCTTGCGAGATCACCTCTCACTAAACACAGAATTCCTGCCTGCCGTGCGAGCGCCCACCGGGACACAAATCCTGCTCTGCACTGCCACCCGCAGCCGGAGCCGGGCTGGAATGTCACCTTCCCTGCAGCTATTATCCCACTTTTTTATGTCCCGCTTGCTCCCATCCAAAACTCTGCTCTGATTCGGCAGCGTCCCCGAATTCCAGGTCCTGCACCGCTTTGTGCGCTGGATTTTGGGAGGAAATCCTTCCCTGTGAGGGTGGGGAGGCCCTGGCACAGGGAAGCTCTGGCTGCCCCATCCCTGGAGGTGTCCAAGGTTGAACAAACTGGGACAGGGAAAGGTGTCCCTGTCCCACGGCAGAGTTACAGCCCAGGATCCTTGAGGAGGGACAAGGTGATCGGAGGGATGGAGCAGCTCTCCCGTGAGGAAAGGCTGGGAGAGCTGGAATTGCTCCTGGAGAAAAGAAGGCTCTGAGGTGACTTCATTGTGACTTCCAGGACCTGAAGGAGCCAACAAGAAACATGAGGAGACACAATTTACAAGGGCTTGGAGCGACAGGACACAGGGAATGGCTTCCCACTGCCAGAGAGTGGTTTAGGTGAGATTTTGGGAAAGAATTTTTCCCTGTGAGGGTGGTGTGGCCCTGGCACAGGGAAGCTGTGGCTGCCCCATCCTCAGAAGCGCCCAAAGTCAGGCTGGACAGGGCTTGGAGCAACCTGGGACAGGGAAAGTTATCCCTGCCCATGGCAGGGGTGGGATGAGATGAGCTGATTTAAGATCCTTTCCCATCCAAACCATACCATGATCCTACACCTTTCCCAAGGTGTCACCTGTTGAAACAAAGCCTGAGGCACAGGGTACATCCTCCTCCTAATGAGGAAAATAATTCCCACTTTTTTCCACCACAACCAATTTTCTTTGTGAAAAGTGTGTCCCATGAAACCCGACTACTTCAAATTCTGAAGCACCCTAAGCAGCTGCTGCATTCGCTTCCCCACAACATTTAAAGGAAAACAACCACAGACACATCAAAATATTTACAGGAAGAAGCGAAAGCAGCATTCAAAGGAGCAAAATTGAAAATTAAAGTGTTATAGGGAAGCTACTGTAAACAGCTGATCTTCACAAAGAAAAGCTGAATTTAGAACAGAAAAATTTATGCCAAATCATGTTTCGCAGGACAAATAATGGGGAGAGAGGGAAGGATGCTCTTGGCATTAATTGGATAATATTTGCTGTGTGCTCCCAAAATAGAAAAAGTAAAATTGACAAATCCAGCTCGCAATCAACCAGAATGAACACGTGGCCAGTTCTGAACATCCCAACAAAACATCCTGCAAACCTGGCCCATCCTGCTTGGAGTGTGAAAGTGTTAACTGCTATTTCATCTTCCAAAAAATAACTTTACAGATGAGGAAATAGAGAATTTTCCAGATGAAGCCATGGAGGAACAGAAGGGGAAGGCTGCAGCCTGTGAAACCACCAGACAGGAATCCCTTTGAGAAAATGGGGCAGAAAGTTGTTTCTGTACTCAGAAATAGTCTAACCATGTTCTATTTTCATACCCACAGCACAAATCTGTTGAGTCTTTTATTACAGAGAATATCTCTGTTCTTTAAAAATAGAAGGGAACCAGCATCCCACTAATTACAGCGAGCCTATGATTGGAGATAATTAGATACATTTACCATTTAGAATTTCCTAACTTTAGCTGTTTATGAACCATAGATGTGCCCATAGTGTGTGCACAGAGCATCAGTCATTCCCTCCAGCTATGAGGAGTAAATTGATAACACATTAAATTATTGAACATGGCAGGAGCAACCTGGAATTTAAATGGGTGTTTGGAGGAGGGAAGCACAAGAACTGGGATTTGGAGCAGGTGACCATTACAGGATGTGGCTCAGGGGAACACAAAACTCTTCAATCCCACTGGAAGTGCCAGAAGAATCTGGGGGGTTTGGAGGGGCAGCACTGCAATATTTGCTCTGTGGTGACAACCAGTCCAGGACAGGAAAGTGCTGGAATGGCCTTTTCCACTCAGGAATTGTCGTGTTCCATGCCTATAATGGGGGATTATTTGAGATGGTGATCCAAAGGGAAGGACGAGCTTTTCCTCTCTATCCTATAAGCCACTTATCCATAACTTGTAGGACAACAATCACCTTCCCAGAAAATAAAATGTAAAAAAATAACTCACCCAGTTATGAGGAAGAGAAAGAAGTAATTTGGAAGTTTGATGCAATCCCCTGAAGCTTGACTGGATTCCTGGGTTAATTTCCTGGAGAAGCTGCAGGGACAAACCTCAACTACTCTGCCAGGGAGAGCCATGCAAAATTTTAAGAGAATTCAGTTTTTCTGTCCTGGTATTGTGAGGAAAAGCTGTCATTTATCAAAGTCCCAGAGTTCTATAAGGACTTCATGTTTTCCCTAAAGTGAACATTTCCATCTCAGATAATCCCCTATGATTTATAGGGTGAGAAACAGCTGGATGACAATTCATCTGCAATAAATTTTTTAAGGATGACAGAATAAGAAGGGGGCTTTTTTATTCTTTTTTTTTTTTTTTTTTTTTTTTTTTTTTTTTGTATGGAAAGATGGAGACAAATAATAAAAATGTTTTATTTATGAAAAATGCCCGAGCTGCTCAAAATTGAGTGCTGGTGCAATAAAGATGGTTGATAGAAGAGAGACTTGGCTGTGAATTTCAGAGATAGGGACTTTACTTGTGTGTTCAGAGGGAGATTAACACAAAATACTCAATGCCTGGGTGGTGCACAACTCACTCCTGCCTTAGTCCCTCAAACTCCTGTTAATGCAGAGTTTAAAAGCTGAGTTTTAATAGCAAAGATCAAACCATAAAGCTTGGATGTGGAATCCTGCTTAATTATATCCCCTTGGGGTGTTTCACTTGGGAATTTCAAGGTTCTGAGGTTGACAACAACCCCTGCAGAGCAGCTTTGCTTCGAGGCTGGGGCTGCTCTGTTTCAGCCACTTGGCTGGGTCAGAGGTACCAGACTGATTAAATGAGATTTTACAGCCTCTGGGAGCCCCGTCACAACAAATCACCACCAAACTCTCACCCAGCTGCAGCACCAGTGACTCAGGGCAGTGGCAAAGATCTGAGTGTTTCACCCAGCACCACTGAGTCAGCTCACTCCCAATTCACATTTAGGCCTGGCTTAAGAGGATACTGCACCAGTAGAGGTCAAAATGGGAATTAACTGCACAGCTGGAAAAGCCTGGCTGTTTTGCAAGTAGTTACAGGTCCTGCAAAAGGTGGAGAACCTTCATTCCTGGAGGAGCTGCAGGAGCAAATGTGCTTCACCTCTTCAGGCAAAGCGCTTCCTACGGGAACAGGCTCCAGTGTGGGTCATAATTCAGTCAAAAGCTGGAGCACACTCCTGGTGGGACAGGGCTTGGAGCAGCCTAGGACAGTGAGAGCTGTCCCTGCCTACAGCAGGGGCTGGAATGGGATGAGCTTTAATGTCCCTCCCAACCCAAACCTCTCTGCATCACTGAGCTTTAGATTTAATCCCGATACACCAACACCAGATTTGTTCTCTCCACCCATGTTTACAAAATTCAGCTCTTCCTTCCCTTTTAATCCCATTTATGTAAATAAACAAGGTGGTGGTGTAGACCAAGCTGGTGCCAGTATAAAATTCAGAGTCTGTTTATTCTTGTGGGCTTGCTAAACAATCTCACAGCAATCCTCCAGGTGACATTCTCCATCTCAGAACTACTTCAGTCCTCACTGCTCCTCTTTCCACACTGCATCAACATCTATTTTGGGTTACCCAGATGGCTGAGGTGCTCTAGGACAATTTATAAGGAGGAATTCATGCCTTGGCAAGATGTGCCCACTGGCCCTTATTTTCCTCCACACGTGGCTGCCAGCCAGAATTTCAACTCAGATAAATTAGACAAGCAATTAGGAGCCTCCAGTGTTGCCACAACATTCCTCACTATCTTCACCTTGTGGGGAAGGGGACAGGGGAGGACATCTACCAAACTGAGAGGCTGTGGAAGGAACACCAAGATAGCTGGGAGAAATCCCACAGCCCATCCATCACTGCCAAACTCCCAGCAGCACCAGTAACAATGAACTCAGAGCCCCAGTGCACCTCAGATGTGGGAAGATGAGAGGGAGGACACCAAGAAAGAGTCCATCTGTCACATCCCACTCCTGGAAGCGTTCTAGGCCAGGCTGGATGGGACCTGGAGCAACCTGGGATAGTGGGAAGTGTCCCTGCCCATTGCAGGAGTGGCACTGGATGAGCTTTAAGGCCCTTTCCAACCCAAACCATTCCATGATTTCATCAATATTTAATTTCTTAGGGACAAGCAACCTGCACTGGATCTACCCCTGGGATGTGTTCAGCTGGAAATCAGGGAGCTGAGGATCAGCCAAGCTCCCTCCAGACCCTGTGAGGAACAAGGCTGGAGCATCATTAAGGCACAAGGAGTGGAAACCACAGCTCTGCCTCAGGAACCGAGGCAGGGTTGTATGGATTTAATAACTGAATTCCTGCCTTATTTCACCAGGATTACATGGCTTCTCCACACAGAATTCCTGCCTTGTTTTGGCAGGATTACACAGTTCTCTCCCCAGAATTCCTGCCTTGTTTCCAGCATAGGATTACATGGGTTCTCTCCCCAGAATTCCTGCCTTATTTCACCAGGATTACACAGGTTCTATTCTCCACACACAATTCCTGCCTTGGCTCCAGCACAAGGTTACATGGCTTCTCCACTCAGAATTCCTGCTTTGTTTTACAGGATTACACAGGTTCTCCTCCCAGAATTCCTGCCCTGTTTCCAGCATGGCATTGAAGATACCCAATGAAGATTCTCATTAATTTTTTTCCTTTTTTCACATTATTCACATCATGGCTCCCACATGGACCTTCAGGAGTATTCCAGTTCTCAGGACCTTTTTTACTCATACCTGGAAATCCGCAGTTCCAGACTCTCCCAACACATTTCTCTCAAACCTCTGTAAAAGACAGGAAAGAAGAATCATCCCATTTTACAAATAAAAAGCTGAATTCTGGGAAGCTAGAACTCAAAGGCTTCATCCATCCAGTTTAAAGGCACAAACCACAGCAAAATAAATTCTCAGGGACACAAACCAGGATCTGGAGGGCACAAAAGTCATAAAACTCTTCCTCTACCTTGACCAATTCCCAAACTCCCTTCCAGTGCATTCCATCACTACTGAATGTCATATGAACCTCCTTGGGCAAATCCTGATTTCTTTCCTAACTCATTGCTGAATTTCCCCCAAGATTCTCTTGCAAGATCTGTTCCCTCCATTGTGGCTGCTACAGGATTCCTTGGAAAAATAATTTTACAGAGCAAAATGATTATTTACTTATGGTTTTCAAACCCAAAACTTGGATCAGAATTTCCTTTGGTTCAAGCCAGGTCCGTTCTGCCCCAGTAAATTCCCATTTTCTTTAAGTGGAGTAGAAGCTTGGATTTTTCTCCTGTTCAGTGCACTGCCTGTTTTCCTCCAATATTCCTAACACAATTAGCATAACAAGATAAAGGAATCATCAAGTCCTTTCCCATTTTTCTTCCTTTGTAAAAGGACTGATGACAAACTGGGAATCAGGATCTGTATTGAATTACATTTGCCACAAAAGAGTTCATTAAGTAATAGTACATAATAAAAATCATCTGTCAGCTTGAGGGATTGACCAAATCCACTTAAGGGAACAGCTGGTTATTTTCTGGAGCACTCCAGAGCCAACGGTCAATATGTGCGAGGAGAAAGAGTGGGACGCAAGGGAACAGGGAACAGGTCAGGTATTGGAATGCCAGGAAAGTTTCTGGGATTTCCTGCAGAATTGGTCATGACTGGAGGTGAGACTTTGCCCATGGCAGCCCAATTTCCCCCTGATTTTTGTGCTGGCAGCAGCTCCTTCCACCAGGAAAAGGACCACGGGGCTCAGGGTGTGACCAATCTGAAGATGCTTCATGGAATTTCATCACCATCAAACCATGGAGTATCATTGAGTCATGGAAAAGAATCCCAGGATGACTGAGGTTGGAAAAGAGCTCCAAGGCCATCAGGTCCAGCCTGTGACTAATCCCCACCTTGTCAGCAGCCCAGGGCACTGAGTGCCACATCCAGGTGTTCCTGGGACACTTGCAGGAATGGGGACTCCAAACCTCCCTGGGAAGCCTTTCCAATGCCTAAACAAACTTTCCATGAAGGAATTTTCCCCAAAATCCATCCGAAAACCTCTCCTGGGACACCTTGGGGCCACCTCCTTGTCAATACCAGGGGAGCTGAATTTCTCTCTCACTCCAGCACACTAAAGGGGCCATGACAACGATGCCAGCAGGGTCCCATTTCTTGTCCCCAGTATCTGTGTCCCTAAAGCTGCAGCAGAACATCCCAACACAACCATCACTGTCCCAGCCTTTCCAGCCAGGAAACCCAAATGGAAAATTGCTTCTGACTGCAAAGAGTGTGCAGCAAACCTGGGGAGGGAACACAGAGGGATCTCTGTCTCTGGGGACATTCCAAACCCACCTGGACACATTCATGTGTCACCTGCAGCTGTCCCTGCCTTGACCTCCAGAGATCCCTTCCAATCCCAGCCATCCCGGGATTCTGTGATCAGTGGCTCAAACGAGCCACACCGACCCCTGACAGAAAACCCACCTCCCTCTCAGTGATTCATCCAAACCCATCCACAGTGCTGAGGCTCCAGAGATTTGTTCCAAGCTCCTGGAAGTCCCTAAGAAGGCCCTGACAGTGAGGACACCGCAGGTGACACGGAGGCAGCTTGTTGGCAATAAATGTCACCCATGACACGGTGTCACCGTGACCCTGCCGCGCGCTCCTGGCCGGGGCTGAACGCAGCAGAGTCCCAGCAGGGCAGCCCTTCTTCAGAAGGGTCAGCTTCATTTCCATCCTGCTGCCTCCTCCCCACCTTCATCCCCAGGCCCAGCCTTAGTGGATCTCTTCCCCCACAGAAGTTTTAGGCAGCAGCTTCACTCAAATCTCTGAAGGGAAGGCACGGGCAAGCCCCGTGGTGGCTGCACAGCAGATCCTACTCAGGCACCCAACCAACCAAAACTAAACCCCAAACCAGCTGTGAATGTTAAAAATCATCTGTTACACTGCCTCTGAGCCTCTCCCTGCAGCACAGGCAGGACAAGAATCACCAGGCTGGAAGAGACCTTTTAAGGATCATCGAGTCCAACCCATGCCCTAACACCACCTCAACTAAACCATGGCACCGAGTGCCACATCCAATCTTTTCTTACAGAATCAACTCCAGGATGGAAACCACTGCAGTTTCTGCCTTTAAAACACTTTTTTCCCTTTCAAACTGCCCTTGCACTGTGCTGCTGATAAATCTGCAAAACTCTCATGAATTTTGGGGAGTCTCCCCATCCCTGGGTAAAAATCCAAGCCCTGGTGCTCCAGCAAAGCCAGAATAAGCTGGAGGATGCAGCAGCCATTTGGAGGAGGTGCAGCCACCCAGAGCTGCAATATTTTGGAGACAGAAAGACCTTCCCCCACAGGCATTAAACAGCATTTATCTCCCTTTCCTCTCAAAATCTCCCCTGGCTGGTGTTGCCACTACTGCAGTTTTCCCAAAGTTGTTTAGCTCCCCAATCCAAACTTTTCCAGAATTAGCTAGGCTCCCATTAAACTGGAGATAATGTGGGGAGGGGGACTGATTGAACAGCTATTAATCAAAGGATGGGGTTTATTCTGGTGATGTCACGAGCTGCAGAAGCAGAACTCAAACAGTTTATTAAATTACAGGAATGCCAAGAAAAATAGATAGCTTTAATAATCCATTTTTGCCTATCTGTTGTATTTTATATGTAGCTTGCAGAAGAGAATTAAAAAGTTTTCTACCATGTAAAATTGCCACTTAAAGGAGGGGGAAAAAAAAACCCAAATAGATTCTGTCACTGATAGAGAATATAATTATTCCAGGCTAAAAAGTTTATTCTTTTGCTAATGTGTGAGATTACAGCAGCTCAGAGCCCACAGGAGAGGAGAGGGGATGGTTCCATGATGGAAAATGGTCCCTGAGCTTAAAAACACAAGTGCTCCAAAGCTGAGGAGGAACAGCAAACACACGAGGTCTGGCCTTTTGGGGGAAAAGCTCTGAGGATGCTCCAGCCCCATCCTCAGGGACTGCACCACTGTGGCACCCAAGTCTGGAGGATGCTGCCACAGCACTGGATTTTGAGCTGCACAGGCAGAAAGGCACAGTCAGCAGAGGTGGATGAAGGAGAGGGGGGAAAATGGCCAAAAACCTGCTCTCCACCAATGAGCTGCAGCTCACATGAGAGCCAGGAGATGTGTTTGGGGGATCAGCTCTGATCAGACTGAGCATTTGGATGAGATGGAGGAAGGAATTCTTCCCTGTGAGGGTGGGGAGGCCCTGGCACAGGGTGCCCAGAGAAGCTGTGGCTGCTTCATCCTTTGAAGGGTCCAAGGACAGTTTGGGCAGGGCTTGGAGCAAACTGAGACACTGGAAGGTGTCCCTGCCCATGGCAGAGGGTGGCACTGGATGATCTTTATGACCCTTCCAACTCAAACCATTCCCTGACTCTACAACTTATCCTCCCCTACAGCCCCAGCCAAACCAAACACTCTCCTATTTTTTATTATTCTCCCACCCTCCTCCTTCCTCTCCATCTCCAAGCCTTTCCTGTGATTCAGAAGCACACCCATCCCAGCTCCTGCTGCCTGCAAATTGAGTCACATCATCTGCATGGAAGCCTTTCAGAGAAACCACCCAAACAGTGCTGATGAACTGGATTCCTTTCCTCTGGGAAGCAGACTCCCAGGAACGCTACCAGGGGCCGTTGTGCTGTGATTCAAGATGTGCTGTGTCTGGCATAGCAAAGCAAACCTGAAATTGTGAACCCAGACCCTTCAGGACTGACACTTCCAACGTCTCCCAGCAGCCAGGCTCACATGTTGGAAATGGCTCATTTATGTTGATGAGCCAGGAGCCAGTTCCTGCATCTTAAACTCCTGCAGCCTCTCAGCTGTGCTTTCAATATTGTCCTCCCAACGGCGGCGTGCAGGGACAGACATGGATAAGTACCTTGTACTACCAGGATCTCATGCAGGGAGCAGATTCCATGGAGCCTGGATTTATCAATCCAGCTGCAGATGCAAGGGGATGTCAGTGCTGCTGCTGAATAGGGAAATCCATCTGACAGAACCAGGAGCAGCACGCTCAGAACACATCCAAGGTCTGGGAATTTTATCTCCTCTTCTGAACCTTGCTCATCTTTCATAAATGTTGCTGCAAAAGCAGAGCTGGGCAGAGATGTCTTATTGAACACGCACTCCCCCAGAGCAGGCAGCATCTCCTGGGCTGAGGGAAGCATCCAGATCCATCCCAGCCCTTCCCACTGTGCTCTCCGAGTGCAGGGAGCGAGGGAAGGAAGCTCCAAAGGTCACCCAGTCCATTCCCCACCCCAAGGCAGATCCAGGAACATCTGCCCAGCTGGCACACAGCTGGCAGAGGTGGAGCTGAGCCTGCCCTGGGCAAAGGCTCCCTGGATGCTTTAGTGCACATTCAGTGATTCCTGGGTACACGGCATGGCTGAGCAAAAAGGAGATCCAGGCAACCCCTTCCAAATGTTCGCTGCCAGCAAATCCTGTCCCTGCACAGGGATCCTTAAATGCAATTTAAACCCAACTCCTGCCTTATTTGTGCATTTTCCTGTTCATGGAACAGTCCCTAAACCAGACACTCTCCCACACAACCATTTGCCAAAAATTCCAATTAATTGGCCAACACTACTTTGGTATGGTTGGTTTGGGTCTCGTGGTTGTTTTGTTTGTTGGTTTGGTTTTTTTAAAAAAAAATTAAACAAGATGATATTTTCTTACAGAAAACTCAGCCAGGGATTAAGAGTTCAGTGGTTTGTCCACCTACCATTGCTCCTGGAGTTCTAATTCAAACCCCATTTTCACACAGAATTTGGTGCTATCAGAGCAAATTCTTATTTTCTTCAGTTCATTTGTTCACGCTGAAGCAGATGAACATTAGTTAAAAGCTCACTCCCAGCTCCAGTTCCAACCTCCTGGCTCATAACACAAGATTTTGAGAGCAGCTTCTTGCATCCATGAGAAACTGTTCCAAGCTGGCTGCCAGTGGTTCTGAAGGATTTGACAGAGATTCCAAAAATGAGGAGAAGGAGTATTTTCAATCCTGGCTACTGCAGTTCTCTGCACATCCTCAGACACTGGCACAGCTCAGGGATAGGGAGATTTCCTGCCATTTTCCCTTTCTTTTCCCTGGCAGAGCATATCACACCCTGAGCAGGAGGCTGAAGGGCTCATCCCACCATCCTGCCCAGTACAGGATACACACCTGCTACAAATTCCCTAAAAGAGCCTGGAAACAGATCCACCCCTCTTACCACCCAATTCTAAACATTCTGTACAATTTGCCATCCATTCATTCTTCTCCAATGGCCTCGAAATTGGAACCGTGGGGCGTGGCTGTAATTATTCCCCCCTGTTAATGAGGTATCTTGCACATTACCAGGTCCTGAAAAATGCCCACGTGCTGCTGGGGCTCTCCTACCCCATTTGTGCACTCCTGGATTAATCTTATTAGGAAGCACAACATTCTGAGCATTTATTCCTCACTTCCTTTCATTTGTATAAATATGTTGCTCTGCCATGTTCTCTAATTGCTTAACATCTGCTGGAAGGAAGAGAAAATAAACACATTATGGCAAGAACAAACTGTGACACCCTTTACAAATCAGAGTGGACTGAGACTTCCAGGAACACCACAGAGTGGAAGTCACCCACCCATGGGGTGAGGAGGGTTTGGGATCAAGATTCCTGCACTGAGACCAATCAGCTCATTTTTGGTTCAAGTGTGGAGCTGGGCTTTGAGGATCTGCGTGGATCCTTTCCAAGCCAGTATTTTCCACAATTCCAACTTTCTGACAGCGGTGTTTGCCAAAAACCTGGGACAAGTGAGCCCAGCAAAGCCTGACAGAGCCCTTTCCTCCTCAGCCACTGCTCTCAGCATCCTCAGCACTTACTCAGCTCTTTCAACAGCAGCTCCTCAGCTGCCTGTGCCAGCACCCATTTATTAAATGAACATTTCAGGGGTCAGGACCAAGGGATAACAATGGATTCGTGGGGAGCCCCTTCAGCTCATGGGTGGCACTTATATAATCCCACAAAAAACAGGGGCAACTGGAAGCTACAAACCCCTGAGCTTTTCCCACCGTGGGAGAACACACCTGAATCCCAGCTTTGAGGCAGCTTTGGTGGAGTTTACTGAAAAAACTGACAGAGATGTGGCTTAGACCAGCACAAAACACCGTAAAACTGGGCTAAAAGCTTCTGCTGGAACAAAAGAATAGTTAAGGAGTCTTAATTTCATTTCTCCAACGCAAGAAATCCTGCTCCTCTCTCTCCTCTGCTCCAACCTGCATTTTATCTCCTCTTTAAAAGGAGAAAACAAAGCCTAATTTTAGCTAAAATATGAAGTCACGAGGTGTAACGTGAAGCTGCCGTACATCACCTGTACAGCTCAATGTCACTGTGACAGAGCTGACAGTGCACTTGGATTTTATTGTGTGATTTCATGAATGACTATTAACCACTGCACTGAGCCCTGTAAATAGCAGCTCATTTCTGAGAGCTTTTTTTTTAAATGTCTCCTTGCTGCTGCTGCCATTCCTTGTCTTGCTCTCTGAAGATGCCACTTATCAAATGGGGATTAAATTGTGTGCAAATGAAAAGTTTATTGACTTTAGTATTTTCTCCTCCATATTTTGTAAGCTGAAGCTCAACCATTCACCCAGAAAGAAGCATCTTGTAAAAAGGGGGGAAGAAAGGTATCAATTGCAAGAGATCTTTTATCCAAAATACAGCTTGTGGAGCCTCATACTCCTGGACAAAGCCAGGAGGGCAATGGGGGAAAAATGGGGCTATTACAATGTAAATCAACTCATATGGTGGCAATTTTGGACTCTGCACCTCCCTATATATTCATGAAATCCTTTTTGTCCCCTTCAGAGGATTTTCCTTCTTACAGACCCCACTGACAGGGCCAGAGAACAGCAGCAAAATTCAATATAACCAGAATTATTTTCTCCATAAATAAGGCTCCAACCACCAGGAACACAAGTAGATAACACCAAACACAGAAACACGAGGAGATAATAGTGCAGATGCCAAGATAGGAGCATCCTTAATTGTCTGGATCTGGCAGGGAGAACAAACTCCTGTGCAGTTGGGTTTTCCTCCAGTTAATGCTTTGTGTCTGTGCTGGGCAGCCCAGCTGAGGGGGGAGGCAGCTTTGCTATCTAATGCTTGGTTTTAATGAACAAAAATTATTCTGCCTCTGCTCTGCAGGCACAGCTCCAGGGTAAAACCAGCCCTGCCTGGCTGGGAAATGGCTTTTTGTCAGGACAAGTTAATCCTGTCCAAGGAATCCACAATATCTCGGCACCTTTGGGGAGCTCATCCTTGGGATGCTCAAAAAGGAAACTCAGACTCTGGAGCCCAGAAATGGGGGTAAAGCTGAGTTAACCAGACCCAGACAAGCTCCATCAGCTCCTCCTGCAGCATTTCCAGGCTGGAAACTGGAGGGGTTTCATTGGAAAACCCCCAGAGCTGGGATCTCTGGGACAGCACTGTCCCAGCTCCCACAGCTCAGGCTGGTGTTGGCAGCACTGCCTGGCTCTGGAGCACTGCACCAAGTGGGGGTAAAGCTGAGTTACCCTGACCCAGCTCCTCCTGCAGCATTTCCAGCCTGGAAATTGAATGGTTTCACTGGAAACCCCCCAGGAACTCGATCCCAGCTCCGAGTTGTTAAACACCTCCCAGTCCCCAAACACAGTGCACTGCTCCAGCTCCCACTGGACTTAGCAGCACTGCCCTGATCTAGAGCACTGCACAAAGAGGGGGGAAAAGCCGAGTTATCCTGGCACATCCCAGCTCCATCAGCTCTTCCTGAAGCCTTTCCAGACTGAGAACGGGGAGGGGTTTCACTGGAAACCCCCCCAGGAACCAGATTTTGGGGACAGCACTGTCCCAGCTCCCACAGCACAGGCTGGTGTTTCACTGCCCAGCTCTAGGCAGCCTTTTCCTTGCCAAGGCACAGTCGTACCCATATGTGGAGCTATGGATGCAATCATCCCCCTTCTGGAGCCCATTTCCATCCATAACTGTGTGCTCACAGGGACCATCTATCCCCCAGAGAACATCGTTGATATGAGCAAGGAATCCATGCAGAAAAAACTCCACTAACTCTTTTTTTCTCCTCTTACCCTCCTGGCTTGGTCCAGGAGCATCGGGCTCCATAAGTCATATTTTGGATAAAATATCTTTTGGAATTGTTGTATTTTCCCCCCATTTTTACTTCTATCTCAGTGAATGGTTTTGACTTCAGCTTCCAAGATATGGAGAGGAAAATACTGAATCAATAAACTCCTCATCTGTACACAACTGAATCCCCTCCCTCTACATTTTCCTTTTAAAAGTGGAGGCACCACTTCAGTTTGAGGGAGTTTTGAGATCCAGCTCACTTTGTAATAAATCTGAGGGAGAGGGGTGGACAAGAGGCTGGAACACGAGTCTTTAAATCCATAATGGATGGGAAATACTCATCAGAATGTGTGAAAAGTGAAAACAGTTTACACATTAAAACCTGTCTGGTTTTAAACACTTCCCTAACATGAAAGTCCCTTTCTTATTAGTTAAATATTGATGATTATTGTAGGATCCAACTTACAGTCAGCTGGAAAGGTGCATGGGGCCTCAGCAGCTGCTACTGAGAGAAAAAATGCAAACATTTACTCAAAAAAACAGGCAGATTTTCAAACTGAGAGTGCATTTAGATTGGATATTGGGAAGGAATTCTTCCCTGTGAAGGTGGGGAGGGGTCGGGATGGAGTTCCCAGAGCAGCTGTGGCTGCCGCACCCCTGGAAGTGTCCAAGGCCAGGCTGGATGGGACCTGAGCACCCTGGGATGGTGGAAATGTTCCTGCCCATGGAACTGGATGAATTTTAACATCCTTCCCACCCAACCATTCCAGGATCCCATATATTCCCACAAAACACCTGTAGAACCAGGGCTGGCATTAGCCAGGACAGGCATGGTGCTCCTTTCCCTCCCCTGATGCCAGCAGCAGGGCTGGGCAGAATCCTTTCCCTGGGGGAAAATCCCCCTCTACAACATCCAGCCAGAGATCCTGGACCAGGGGACAGGGACACAGGGACTGCAGGAAGTGTCAGGACTGGAGTGGTCAAAGCCACATAAAAACATCGCTCCTGCATCCAAGAGGGGAAAGATTCCCAGATTATCCTCAGTGTCCGTGCTCTCTGCATGCCTGGCAGGAACACATCGTGCAATTCACCTTCAGTTTACAAATGGCCACACAACGGGGAGGAAAAAATAATGAAGCATGAAATGCAAACCCTGCATTGGAAGTGAACCATGAAACAGCAACAGCAGCACAGCTGCAGCCAGGGAAGTGCTCACACCGAGTCACAGCCCAGCAACACAACTGGGAAAAACTGGGGCCAGAGCAGCCCCCACCCCAAAACAACCCTTCAGAAAGGGAAAAGGAGCTGGTGGGATAAATCCCATCCACCAGATTCTCTGTTTTGAGCAGCAAAAGCTGAAGGCACAAGGGTGGGAAGCACTTGTACAGTTACAACCTGCAGCAGATCCAGAGTTAACTCCTGGCAGCAGCCGAGGAGCAATTCCAGGGATGTTGAGGGGGATCAGCTCTCGTTTGCTCCTGCGGAAACACAGAGCAACTCCAAGGGAATTACTGGGGTAATGCTGGGTTAAAACACGACCAGGGCCCTGCCAGCCCAGCACAGGGACACACAGAGCCTCAGCTTCCACTCCTGCTCTTACACAGGGATTTGCTGCCTGGCACAGGCTTCAGGAACCACCAAAACTGCCCTGAAGAGCAGCACCTGGGCTGTCCCTCGTGTCCCTGTGACAAACTGCAGTGAGTGCATTTCCAGTCACACACTGGATTGGGGTGGGAGGGAATTTAAGGATAATCCCATTTTACCCTCTGCCGTGGGCAGGGACACCTTCCACTATCCCAGGCTGCTCCAGCCTGGCCTTGGGCACTCCCAGGGATCCAGAGGCAGCCACAGCTTCTCTGGGAAATCCATTCCAGCCCGTCCCCATGCTCACAGGGAAGGTTTTCTTCCCAAATTCCCATCTAACACTGCCATTTCAGCTAAAGGCCATTCCCCTCTCCTATCACTCCATGCCCTCATTCCAGCTAGGCAAACAAACAGCTTCTCCTGCCTGGATTTGCTGTGGGACATCTGAACCCAAAACACTCCCAGGTGCTGCACAGGAGCCAGAAAAGGATCAGAAGTCCTGGGATAACTCTGGTCTGGCCAGTGAGTGTTACCTTGTGCAACCACAGCTTCAGGGAGTCTTTCATGTATTGACCAAAAGAGAAATGACAAACACAACCCATGGGCTGGGGACAGCAGCAGTCTGCATGGATTTGGGGTTGCACTTCATGGGCAAAATCATTCCCAAAAAACCCTCACTTGGCTTAGGAGTCTTTTCATCCTTGTGTGGAAACACAGCAGCTCTGGGCACCAAAATCTTGTACAACACCACTGGTGTTCCCCATTCCTGTGTCCAGGAGCATATCTGGCCATGAGCCATCCCACTGGGAAAAGCAACCCCAAAACAATCCTGGAGACCTCCTGAGCTGCCTCCTAGGGCTGTGGATGCTGACAGGGGGGTGTAACCACCTCGGGAACGAGGTGAATATTTTTAGAAGAGCACACTACTCACTTGAACTGCATCCAGAACCTTTCCACCACTTCATATTTAAGAATGCAGCTTCCCCAGCCCTGCAGCAAACACATCCCTGCCTTCCCTGCCTCTCCGGACTGCCTGTTCTGGAAGGAGATCTGCTATCAGCTATCAATTGCAGTAGCAAGCATCTAATTTGACTTTGGCAGCAAGATGACAGTGTCTTGAATGCTAAATTACATCTGCAAAAAGGTCAAACCCCATGGATACCTGAGCATTTACATAATTCAAACAGCTCATCATCAGTCGCCTCCTTTTTTTTTTTTTTTTAAAGCTACTCCAAGGCAATGAATTTGCCATGACTTTCGGGAAAGTGACTTTTAGAGGGTAATGTTCTTGGGTTTGACCTTGTTTCTACGGTGTTAATTACTGCCATTATCAACTGCTTGCATCTTCAGGAAAAAAAAGTCAATTAGTTGTAGGAATCAACTCTCCCCTACACTGGTGGTAATAAACCCGAAACCCCTGCCCTGGGAGGAACAGCTTTGTGCAGCCTCCCATCACCTCCAGACCCTCCTCCCTCCATAAAACCACCCAGCAGACTGGAGACAGAGTCATTTCTCAGCAGTGCCACCGATTTCCTGGGCAACTTTTACAAATTCTGGTGCGGAAAACACTCAGCGTAATGAAAACGGGTTTCTGTCCCCTGCTCACAATGAGGAGCAGAGTCAGGGCTTTCAGATCCCTTTCCCATCTGATTTTCTGGATAACAAACACCAGTGATTTTCCATCTCAGTGCCTCAGTTTCCTTCCTTCTTCCAGATTTACTATCCCAAGATGCCAGTAGTGGACTTTGAGCTGTCCTGTTTCAAAGCTACAAGGTTCACTGACTTTGAGACATTGAGAATAAACTGGGATGAAAAACCTTATGTCATGTCTTCACAGCTCCTGAGAAATGTGTCCCTTCCCAAGTCACTTGATATCCAGATTTCTGGCCAAGGTGCTACAGCCCAAATTCCACGGATGCACACCCTGAGGGCACCTCCCACTGCTGAACTCCTCTAACTTCCCTCACTCTTCATATTTGCAGATGAATTACGGCTTTGTAATTAATCTTCCTTTTTTTCCTAACTCTGTATGTTAATTACCATGATTATTTCTGGTAATTCCATTTTATAAATGCTCCTGGAAGTGCAGAGCAGTGGCTGCACTATCTGAAATGAAATCTCTGCTCAGGAAATGCGGTGAAAGAGCGGCAAGAGAGCAGCGAGTGCAGGGCAGAGGCTTTGGGAACAGAGATGGAATTGCAGTGAGCACTCAGCACTTGTTTCTTCACTGGACTCAAGAGTCACAGGATCACTGAGGCTGGAAAAGCTCTCCAAGGTCACCAAATCCAACCTGGGACCCATCCCCACCTTGTCCCCAGCCCAGGGCACCGAGCGTCACCTCCAGCCCTTCCTTGGACACCTTCAGGAATGGACACTCCAAACCTCCCTGGGCAGTGCCAAGGCCTGACCATGCATTTCCATGGAGAAATTTCAACTAATATCCAATTTAAACCTCTCCTGGTTCAACTGGAGGCCGTTCCCTCTCCTCCTGTCCCTGTTCCCTGGGAGCAGAGCCTGACCCCCCCAGCTGTCCCCTCCTATCAGGGAGTTGTGCAGAGCCACAAGAGCCCCCCCTGAGCCTCCCTTGCTTCAGGCTGAGCCCCCTCTGCTCCATCAGGAGTTTTCCAGCCCCTTCCCAGCTCCACTCCCTGCCCTGGACATGCTCCAGCCCCTCCAGGGCTGCCCTGCCATGAGGGGCCAGAGCTGTCCCCAGAGCAGTGCCAGCACAGGGGACAGTCCCTACCCTGTCCTGCTGTCACACCAGTGCTGATGTTTTCCCTGCCTCACTCCCATCACACTGAGCAGGAGCATTCTGAGCAGTAATCTCTCCCTAAGAGACTCTCTTTCCCTCCCCCTCACAGCCCTGGAGGAAAAGAAAAAAATGGAGAAGAAAAAGAAGAAAAAGAAAAAAAAGGACAAGGTTTGCTCTGAGCTTGTCCATTCGCTGCTCAATCAGGAACAGAAGTTTAAACACCTCCTCAAATTCTGAACACCCTGAACACCTGTGCCACCAAATTCTCCCTGCTCCAGCATTCCTCCTGTCACCTCACACAGCACCTGTCCCACTGCCACCACCAGCTCAGGGGTCCCACTAACCAGCCTGCTGCTTCCCTCCAAACCCATTCCAACCCTTGAATTCTGCCTCTCTCTACAGTTGAAAAAAAAATTCCATTTTTTTCCTTGTCCAAGACCTGAAAACATGTTGGAAAGACATGGTTAGGGTTAATAAGTATCTCTATCAATAGAATATTCAATCAGTATGAATAACCATCAGATCTCTCCCCACCCTTCTGACTGATGATAGCTAAATTACTTCTAAATATAGCCCTTAAAATCTGCATTAATCCTGTCTGCTCCAACACGTTGGCTTTATTGACAGCATGAAGATATAAGCCAAGCACCTGCATGGAGCACAAGCTTATAAAATAGGAAATAAGAGCAATCCAGATGAAATGCAACTTCCATTAACCTTGGATTTTTGTTTTCACTTCTCTGAATGCTCACACTGCCGCCAAACAATCATTGCATTGCAGGCTGGACTCCAGCCCTACCAGAGAACTGCACGACAGAACTTCCATCCACACTCCATTACTCTCCAGCTTGGAGGAAGATAACAGGAGGGAGAAGTTCCTCTTAGGAAAGCAAGAGGTCAAGAACATCAGAGACTTGATGGACTTGCAGTGTCTGTTTCCCATTAAAAGCTGTGTCAGTGCTTCCTGTGTGTCCAACACCGGAGCCATCAGGAACAATTCACTTCCCAGCCGAAAACATTCCCACTTACAAGCTCTGAGGAGCTCCTGGAGAGCTGCTAGGTAAAAGGAATCCATTTTTAATGACCACATCTGGCTGTGTTTGCATTCACCAAGGAAGGCAGCACGCAGATGAAGCCACAGTCTCACTGTTCTTACCACGAATAAAGAATCAAAAAAATCATGGAATGGGTTGGGTTGGAAGTTCCAGCTCATCCCATTCCACCCCCTACCATGGGCAGGGACACCTTCCACTATCCCAGTTTCTTCCAACCTGGCCTTGAACACTTCCAGGGATGGGGCAGTCACAGCTTCTCTGGGAACAGCCACAGGAACTCCTTCCTGCATGACTTACAGGGCAGCAAATCCCAGGGAATATTCCAAAGGGAACCTTTTGCAGCCAGATCTCCAGCTGGGTAATTTCAGGAGCAGGTCAGGCTGGATCCTTCAGCACCTTCAGCTGACACAAGGTCCACACAAAGCCCATGGACACATCTGGAGTCAGTCCCCTTTCGCTCTGGTGGGAATTACAGATATCTCCATGAACTCCTGGAGTTTGGTCAGAGCCGGAGGTGAAGCAGGCCCTGCTCATGCTCCCCTGTGAGGGCAGCCTGTCCATCACACTCTGGGTTAATGCTCAGTGCTGGGAGCTCCGGGCTCCTCGCCATCAGGAGTAATTGGATTGCAAGAAAAGCACAGATCTGCCTCCAAATGACATTTTTATCAATATCTGTCTGTTTACAGGTGTCTGTCACAACCTTCAAATACACTTAAATAACTCATTCATCCAAGCATTGAGCATGTGCTAGGGAGAAGATCCACCAAGCAAATGCAAAACTACTGCTTCAGTTTGTGCCTTCTGAGAAAACGTTCACCAAAGAACCTCTCCTTGCCTGGAAAAGTCCTGGAGATTCTTCCCTGGAGTGGCAGCGTGGGTTGAGTGGCCAAGGTTTCCCAACAGAGGAGGTGGGGCCAATGGAACAAAGATTCAGCCCAGAAACAATGCAGTGTTTCTTTACAGAACAGTTTATTTGAGATTCACTGCTGCCCTGGGAACATCTCAGCTCAGTTCCATTGTTCTCACTGCAATTTAATGCTGAAGAATTACCCTGGTCAGTGTCAAAGCTCAAGGGCTCATCTGGATTCTGATATGCAAAGACGAACCTGTGAAAATGAAGAATCAATCTTTTAGCCCCTCCCAAACCAGACAGAATCAAACTTCTGGTCCCAGCCTGTTTCAAGCTCCAGTGAACCCAAATCGCTGCATCTGAGCTTCTACTCCAGAATTTAAGTCTGTCAAAACATCCCTCAGGCCAGCGCAACCTGCACAACAAGAGCTGATCTTGTAACTGAAGCCCGAAGCAATTTGTTTGCAATTCCTCCAAACTGTTCTGGCTGCAGGAATGCTGATGTTCCCTCCCAACACTGAGCTCCCCCGGTTATTTTTGGTCCATTATCCATGGCAGGTGAGATGGCAGGAATCAAATCCAGCAGAGCCAGGCTTTAGCAGCATCAGCACCTTCCCAGACAATAACAACACTGAGTGGTTTATCTGAGAGTTAAATGTTGAGGAATGGTTCAGGCTGAAAGGGACCTTTAGTGTCATATTTTTCACATGTGTTAAAATAAAACAAAAAAAACCCTTCTCATCTGTATTTAAAACTTACAGAAATGAAACCATTTGAATCTTACAGCTCATGGCACCCACTGAACTGCCCAGAACATGCAGTTTTTCCAAGAATTCAGGGAGTCATGGCAGGGTCTGAGTTCTTCTACTCCAAGCCCCCTCTGCACTGGAAGAGCAATACTTGGAATTAACACCATGACAGTCTTAATCCGCAAGGTTTTGAGAGATAAAAACCCAACTCTGAGCCCCCTCCTTGAGAAGGAAGGCTCAGTTAGCACATGGTTAAAATGCTTTCCCAAAGCCACACAATATCGAGCCTGAAGGGAGCTGCTGAATGATTCCCACATCCCTGCAAAACGGAGCAGTTCTCCTGTTTTCAATCCTTTCTCCTTTCTGAGACACCTCAGTGCCCTTTGAAAGGGCTTTTTGGAGAGTTCATGACCCAGTGACCACCAGAGCAGAAGGAGAAATCCACCTTCTCTCTCCACAGCATTCCAGCAGCTCCAGTCCCTGGAATCACACAATTCCTGCTTCCACTGAGCAAAGACAGATAAACCCTCATAAGCAGAGGCTCAAAAAACCACAACTCAAATTCCAATATACCTGAAAAGGAGGGGAGGGGATGGGGATCCCACCCTTGGACTGGCATTCAAACCCCTGGAGCACACATAGGTCCAACAGCCTCGTCTGGCACCGCTCTGGGTGATGTTCAGTGCCAGGTTTGGACAAGCCACGGCTGCCAAGCCCACCCAGCCCAGCACATGCTCACCCAAAACCCTACTCCCCCATTCTCAAAACGCTGACTCGTCACCCCTGGAGCCTCCACATGCTCCCTTCGATTTATTCTGCCTTGCTAATGACCTAACAAATTAGCAAGAGGCTTATGTGTGTCAGATGAAAGCTCTGTGATAATGTCTTTAATGTTTTACTTTAATATTAAATTTAATTAGGACAGCGAGAAGGTGGGGGGGAAGGGAAAGGACTGAAACCTGGGAAGTGTCACCAGCAGCTCCCTTTCCACATCTGAACTGGAATGGCTTCCAGCCAGACGAGCAATTATTCCAGGAGCAGACAGGGCCAAGCCAAGCATGCGAGGCCCATATGCTGCTGCCTGGCCACAGCGAGGGTCTCTGAGGAGCTCTGGCACTTCCCACTGCTCTCCAAGGTGTTCCAGAGGCACCTCAGAGCTCTGGGATCTCAGGAAAAGGGCCGCTCTGCAGTGTTCCTGTCCCTGTGGCCCTCACAGCCCCCACCAGCTGCCAAGTGCCATGGGAAGCTCCCAGTCCCTGTGGTCCCTCCGTGCTCTGGCTCTGTGGGAGAACCCAGAGTGAAGCTCAAGATGCTCAGAGCCAGCTGCCCTCAGAGCCAGGCAGGACAGCCAGGCCACCATGCTGGGGTGCAAGAGCATGGCTTAACCCCCCCAAGGGACAGGGACAAGCCCCTGTGACAGCAGTGCTGGCCCCTGGCAGCAGCACGGATCATCCTGCCGTGGTGTGACACAACAGCTCCTCTCTAGAGGGGTCACAAGCTGGCTCCACCAGCACTGCCAGACACGTCCTGATGGCCCAAGTCACCGATGTGGGGACAAAGGCAGCTCCTCAGCCAGGGCACAGCAGCCACACCCTTCACTTGAGCTCATCACAGGTACGTCTGTGATGTCCCCACTGTCCTGGGCACTGCAGGATCCTGTCTGGGGCACTGCCAGCCACACAAGGGCTCCTAGCTCTGTCACCACGGACAGCAAGTGACAACGCTGTAAGAGGACACTCAGGGACAAGGTGCTGCTTGCTCAGCTGAGTTTAACTGCAGGTGCTGCCCTGGGGCAGTAAAGCTGAAGCTGGTGACATGGGACATTGGGCTCTGATCCCTGCAGTCACCAAAACTCATCTGGATACAGATACCCACCAAGTGCTGCAGGAGCCTGATCACCCCAGGCAGCCCAAAGGAGCCTCAGAAGCCCAAATCTCAAACACACCCCAGAGCACAGAGGCTTTCGAGCCTCTTGCTTGACCACAACAGGAACCAGGCTCTCCTTGCTAAAGGATCATGCAGTGATTTGGGTTGGAAGGGATCTCAAGCTCATCCAGTGTCACTCCCTGCCACAGCAGGGCCACCTCCCACTATCCCAGGTTGGCCAACCTGGCCTGGTCACCTCAGGGATTCTCTTTTAAAGCCACCTCATGTCCCCAGCCCATCTGAAACCACAGGAGCTTGCAGCAGTAGCTGTTGCATATTACCTTTAGAGAGGCCTTTGTCCAAGGATTACAAACTTTCCAAGGCTTAATTAATTTATCTATAACCCTCCTGCCCTCCATACGGTGCACTAAATTCCCTGTCAGCATTTCCAGACCAAAGCACTATTTTACAGCAGTTATTAATTGGCTGTAGGTTTCAAGTTCCTCACCCAGGAAAAGATTCAGTTCCTGTCTTCTAAGCACAAAGCCCAAGTCAGGATTCTTGGGGCTTCTGGGTTTAGGTTTAGGGATTGTTTTGCTTTCCTGACATCAGACACAGCCAAACAAACAGGTCAAAACCTCCTCATTTCACAGCTGCCATCAGAAGAGGACAGAGAAATGCAGATCATTAGAGCAGTGGCCATTTCACCCTGCACAGAAAAATCCCATCCATTGTGCCCAGCTGTGCCTGTGGCCTCTCATCTCCAGCTGAATCCAAAGGGGTCTGCACAGCTGAGAGATCTCCTATGCCTCAATACCAATAATCTATTGCTTATACTGAATAACCTTTCAAAATACTCCCAGATCCAAAGGTCTGACAGGGCTGTGTCTGTGGGTCTGTGTGACAGAAACATTCCTTGCTCTCTGGAGACAGCAGTGGGATTTTTAGAGGGTATGGAAAACAGGCACTTGTAGTATTTATTGCAAGCAGATCGCTTCATTTTCAGGCCTGCTTGGGAGCTGAAGTGGAATGCACAGCTCTGTCTCTGCTAAAATGATCACAGAATAGAGTGAGACCACAGAGCTCTTCTACTGGGACCTGGCCAAAGCTGGACTGGGGAAAGGACTGGGAAGGGATTGGGTGGAGGAAAAGAACAACACCCATGTGAGATCAAGTGCCCTGAGCAGAATAACCCTCCCTCACCCTTAACCCAGCTCAGGGGTCCAGCCCAGGGCAGTGCCATGGGGCTCAGCACAGGGGAGAGGGGCTGAGGGGGTCCCTGCCCTGCTCTGCCCCAGCCAAACCCCCCATTCCTTCACAGCCTCAGCTCCAGTCACTCCCTGCCACCGTGGAGATGCTCCCTCACCACGAAGGGGAGGGTTATGGACATTGGGTTTAAAAATAAATCAACTTCTGCCTTGTTTTGGAAGCAATCTATGAAAGAGATTTGGTTGTAAAAGCTGTTTTATAAATGGAGGCACAATTATTGTTTGACAATAAAAAACCCAAACACTTTTCTTATATTTGCTGGGAATAAAACCATTTTGCAGATGTCTTCAGAAGGCTTTTCAACTGCTTTCCGCATCTTAATTTTCCCTTTTAGGTTTTTATTACATTTAAATTAAACTGATGCTTGCAAGCAGTCAAGGGCAACTTTTATCAAGTTTATCACAGCTGAACTTTTCACTGCTAGTATTTCTCACCTTTGCTTAGAAGAAAGCTCACCCCTTCTCCAATCCCCCTCCTCTTCCCTGCTGAAGCAGGAATGCTTTTCCAACCATTTGTGCTTCCAAAAAAACTCCTGTTTTTCACTGTCAGTCACTACTCTAATCACTCATCCCAACACAGGAGCCAAAAGCCCTTCTGCATCTTAGCTTTTCAGGAAACAAACCCCATCCCATGAGCTAGAACGTGAGGAATAACATGCAACAGAAAAATAAAGGGAATTGTTTTACTGACCAGCTTAGACATTGACAGAAAAACCAGAGCTAAAAAAAACCCTTCTCTTCCCAGGGCAAAATTTCAGCTTGAATGGAGCCTGGAACAAGAAAAGGCTCCTTAAAATACCTTAACTGAGAATTTAAATTAAGTGATGTGTGTTAATCAGGTTTCAACAGGAATTTGGCCAAGAGTTTTGGTTACCACCAGGAGAAGAGATCACCCCACTCCCTCACCTGCCTTTTCCCTTCCAGCACCACTAGTGCTGCTTCCCTCCCCAGAAGCACTTGAGGATTTCAGCATTTTCTACTTCACATTTAACACCAGACCAGGGACTGCAGCATTGGGAAACATCCTCAGGAGAGGCAATAAATGCCCCAAAAGAGAGGAGATGGGCTGAGCTTACCTAAGCTTGGTTTGCCCAGACCTTCCAAACTCAAACCCTCTAAGAGAATAAAAATCCTGCTGTACCACACAGGACCAGCTGCCTGAACATCCTCTCCCCACCCTCCTCCAGGACACAGAAAAGCACATTTCTACCCTGAGCACTGCTTTGAAGTAGCCCAAAACTGCTTTGCAATCCTTTTTTAAAATGAAAACTGCATCTAAAGAACCAAACCCACAGAGAATTTCCAATGGGGAATCCCTTCTTGCTCCTGCCCCTCTGTGTTCCCGAGGTTTCCGGCTCTGGCAGGGCAGCTGTGGTCGCTGCAGGCTGGATTAATGTGGCGTGGCAGAGAGGAGCCCAGCACACCTGCTCTAAATAAAGATTTCACTTCTGTTGCTCTATTTATTCTTGTTTCACTCCATCTAAAGTAAATTCTACACAGGCTCCAAGCTGCTCTTTGCTTATGGGGAAACAATGAGAGCCCCCAGGTATATCCAAAGCTCAGAATTAGGTAAATAATTAAGTTACCTCAGATACTCTCAGTTAATTCCCATGGATGGATTTAGTTCCTATTTTCTGGGTTGAATGTCTTGTTGCATCAGCTGGAACTATTCCATTAAAGGAATCTTCAGACTGTTTGGGGGTTCTGTGGATTAATGAAACTTCCTGCCATGGATTCTCGCAGGAAGAAGGGAGGCTTTTGTGTAATTAGCACTTTTGTTGACTCCAGATGCTCTGCCAGGTCTGTGGAGCCCCCAACATCTCAGTCCTGAGGACAGGCTCCACCTACCAAGAGCTTCCAACAGGTAAAGAAAGCACATTTTGCTCAGCACCTGGAAAGTCAGGAGAGGTGCTTCCCAATTTGCATCAGACAGGCCCCAGTCTGAAGCACTAACTGCATTTTCAGCCTCACCTGCACAGAGCAGCCAAAAAATCCCTTTCCCAGCTGTTCTGTGCCCACCCAGGACTGATCCCAAACCCGCAGTGGGGAGCCCCTTGCTCTGCAGTATCTGCAATAATCTGCTTTCCTACCCTGACAAATCCTGACATGCATAAAGCGATAGCAGAGAGGCTCAAAGTTTATCAGCAGCACATGCAAAATTTCCTTTTCCTGTCCTGAAGACAGGCAAGGACAAGCTGCTCCTGCCAGGGACCACTCCACAATTCCTTACAGCCACCAGAGTTTTGTCAGGAGCACTTCAGGATGAGCCTTGTCCCTCTCCCCTCTCCTCAAACCCCACCAGTTTTTCCTAAAGTGCCCATGCCATGCTCAGGAATCCCAGGGCTTCCCCCACATTCAATTTATGAATTAAACATTCCAGCTTCCCATGGAGATGCCACAAGGATTTGACGGAAATGTGTTTCTACGTTACACCTCCTCTTCTGAGTCTTTTAACGCACATTCCTAAACCTGGACCCAGAACATCATAGGCACTGCTGGAAGAAAAACAGCAGCACAACCCTGCACACCCAGAGCAGCAGGATTTCCACAAGCACTGAAAGCACAGTGCTGGTACCTGTGGCTGGAGCCAGCCCAGGCACCAGCAGATGTTGAGGTGCAACTTGAACAAAGCCAAATTCTCCACATGGCTCCAAAAGCCACTTTATTTGTGTGTTTCTATGCAAGCTGAACATCTCATCAGGGGTTTTTCCAGGTGCTCACAGCTCTCCTTCCCCCAAGGCTCCAGCAGCAGAATCAGCCAAATTGCAGTGCTTTTGTTACTAATAAAAAAAAAACAACTTTGTTTCTCTTGCAGCTCTCCAGCCTAAACCAGAGTGCAGACGAGCAACACCTCAAGACAGAGAATGACAGAAGCAGACTCAGCACAAGGCAGATGTTGGAAAGCCAATCCCCATTTGAAGTTGATTAATACAAGAATTAAATTCGATTAATAAGGAAATTGGTAAAAATAACATTAAATGAAGAAGGAAAATTAAGAAGAAGAAAATCCCAACTATCCAGGGATGTGCACCTGACAAACAGGTACCTGCTCAGCACACCCAGCTCCTCAGGACCTGATTCTGCTCCAGATTCACTCCTGCACACCTCAGGTTTGAAGATCTGTCTGCAAATCCTGAGGTGACATGGACAATTTCCATGGGAGAACTCACCATACACATCCATTACTCCCAAAATATCCCGTAACATGGAACCAAACGGAAAGAACAAAGTTTCCCCAAAGTGAAAATACAACAAAACTTACCCTCAGGAATCAGGGGGAGTGAATCCCAAAGCTCCCGAGCTTCCAGGAGCACGTGGAATGTTCAGGAATCCTCTGCCAGGCATGGAGGCCCCTCCCTTTTCCCTCCCATTCCTTTTCCCTCCCCTTCCCCTTTCTGTCCCACTCCCATCTTCCCGAAGTTCAGTAAACTGGCAATACTGGAAATAGCTTCCTTTCATAGTTTTTAATGAGTTTTTTTTTAATAAACAGTGAGCAGTGCCCATTTGCGGGCAGCACTGGTCGAGTTTCCTCACAGGCCCTTATTGTTACTTTGATCTGTAAATCACTTGAAGCCTGAAGTTTGCTGAAACCAACGTTGACCAGCTCCAGCAAACTGAACCAAAGGGACTTGGATATCTGAGAATTTAAATTTATAGCACTTGGAGGATGTTGGAGCAACCAGGAGATACAGAGATCAAGGCCTGGAAAGCTGCAGAGTCCCTGCTGATAAAAGGGCTAAAGGATGTGGGCCAAATAAGCAGGAAGAGCAAGAAATTAATAATCAGTAGAATGGTGATTGATGAAGAGAATTGTGTGGCTTAGAGCCAGTGAACATTGATTCTTTTATTTACTAAAAATGTATAAATAAATGGAAAGGTTTTGGATCAGGGTCTGTGTGGAGGCCAGAGCCCTGTCAGCCACACACCCAAACCCTGGCCAAGGATGAAATAATGCCTGAATCACTGACACCAAAAAGCATTGTTAGGGAATCAGATTTTTCCCAAGGATTTGGGAGGATTTTGGAAACAATAACACAGCTCAGGTGGTCTCTGGCACGGGGAGGGGCACCCGAGGAGAGGGATCCTGAGGGGGCTTCTCCAGTTTTTTGCTGGTTCTGTTGCCCAATCTCAAATCTATTTTTCTCCTTACAAATAAAAGCTTCTTTTTAATTCTTCATTTATTTATTTACAATAAATTATGCCATCTAAATGAGAATATCAATTATTATAAACTATCATTTCCTCTGTAACAGCCCTCCATTCATACCTCTCGCTAATTACAAAAAGGGTGGTGCTTGAATCCCAGCCAAATTCCAGCACAGCCCACACCTGGCTAGAATCATGCTTTATTTCTGGCTGTGGAGAGCAGGGATTCCTCTGTAACCCTGTCCCTTTCTGGGGTAGGGGTCTCAGCTCTCCCCCTACAGCACCTGAACCTCCCCAAGAAGGAGGTGAAGGTTGGGGTGAGTCCGTGCAACTCTGTTTGGGGTTCAGGTGCTGGTTGTAAAGTTGTGGTTTCAGTGTAAAAGCTGTCCTAGAGCAGACCTTGCACGTTCTTTAGTTTGCAAAAATATTCATTCATAACCAGTTGGTTCTCAGCCCACGGATGGGAAGTTGTGAATCACAGATTAATTCCCAGTGCAGAGCTGAATGGAGAGCACAAGTGAGCTTTTTCCTTGTTTTTTGAGATATATATATATAATAATATATATATATATATTATTTATTTATTTATTTTCTGTGTGCAGTGCTCACGTATTTGAGGAGGCTTTGTTTAATTCCAATTTTTTTGCTGGGCTGCCCAGGTAGGAGCAGTTTCCTGGTGTCCCACAGCATCCTGGAGGGGTTTTCCTTGGTGTTGATGGAGCCAGGAACGTCCTGGGAAGCAGAGACAACTCCACACCACTGCTATCTTTCCAGGTAGAGGGGTTTTCTGAAAAAAAAGTAAAAAAATAAAAAGATCTGTGGAGTTTGTGGCCTGTTGCTGGTGGTGCTGAGGGGCTGAGCTGGGGCTTGGTGGCCGTGTTGGTGCCCAGCAAGCCCCAGGGGTCTCCGGGCTGGGCAGGGGGCTCAGCCCAGCTGGAGCAGTTTGTGCTGTTTTCCCTGTGGGTTCTGGTTCAGACTGGGATCAACTGGAGGGAACCAAAGTATAGGGAGGGTTGTGAGGGTGTCATATCGAATTATCACCTCCTGTACATGAGCAGAAATAGTGACGTGGAGCAGAAATGCAGCAAAAGTGAGTCTCTACCAATTTCCAGCCACTTTTACTGCCTCTGCCATTTCTTGTTACATTTCAGGCTAATCTGACCCAGACCCCATTCCCATATCTTCTCTTGACTAGGCTCCAGCTTTACCCACTGCCCTGACCCACATGGCACATGAGTTATTCCCCTTATCCAGAATTTCTGGGACTTCTCTCCACAAGTTTAACATGAATGAGAACAGGGCTGCTTTGGTGAATTGCTGTGCTGCTGCATGGTGTGATTTTAGCACTCTGCATCAGGGATTAGCTGCACAACTCCTGTTGCCATAGCTCTCGTCCCTCCGAGACTTAAATGTGTCACATAAACTGAATGAGGAACACAACCAAACCGGGAGGCGGGGGGAAAGGTGGGCAACAAAGGAAGGAGCCACAAACAAAGCAGGAATCTTTCCCTTTGATTCCAGCCTCATGATTCAACATTTATGATGACAATAATTCTGAGCTGTAAACAGCGAGTGAACAAAAGCCCCGTGTGGGAGGGAAGAAGGCTGAGCTCAGTATGACTGGCATTCCTTGAGATCACTCCTCAGGCTTCCTTCAAAGCCTTGAGTGTTCATCAGAGCACTGACAGCTTTCCCAAAGGCAATTCTGGCTCCAAAACAGACCAGCAGTGCTGTTTAGTCCCTTGGGCAGTGGCCAGTGCCTGAGTCTGGGTGGCAAAAGCAGGAAAAATCATCCCCAATTCCTGGAGTTCCTCACGGCAGTCCCCAGTGCACACTGCTGGAGGACATGGCAATAAATGGGAAGCTGCCTGCAATAGTTGGCTGGGTTTGTTTTCTTCCTTTATGGAAAAGGAGAAAAGTCACATTTCAGCCACAAAAGCTTCCTTGGGAGCCTTTCAGAGGAGTAATAAATAGTTCTGTGGGCCAGGGTTTAAGAGGTGCCAGTGCCCATTTGGGCTCTTTGGTGAACAAGCACCTGCTTGGTGCTGCTGTCCTGGGGGCTTTGGTTTGGCTGGAATAAGGAGCCGACCTTGGGAAAGGCAAAAAACAAAGTGGGGTGGGACCTGAAGGAAAAATCCCAGTGATTCTGGGTAGTTGGAATGGCTGTGACAGCAGGAAAAGGCAGAATTTATTTGTCACCTGTTGCTTGTGTCAGTCTTTAAAAATCTGAAGTCCTTCAGTTGCATTTTGGAGAGTAGTGCAAGGTGAAGTTCTGCTGTTGAAGGTTGTACCTGCCCTGCTCCAGCAGTTTGCCCAGCCAGGCAGGGTTCTGGGGAGCAGGGATGAATCCAGGGATTGGGTTTGGAAGCTGAATTGAGGGATTTAGCGTGGAAAAAAGTCCATGTGGTGAGCAGCAAGGACAGCAGGAGCGAGGCTCTGGGTCAGTGTGTGGGTTACAAACAGGGGGAGGGCCAGGGGATGGATGCAAACTGGTGAGAGCACATTCCTGGTGTGCTGGAATTCCCTCTGGAGCCGTTTGTCATGGATCCTGCATCTCCACCTGTCCCTTCTGCCCTCTGCAGTTTATGGACCTTTCCTTGAGCTCTTGTGCTGTGAGCAAGCCTGTCAGAATACCTGTCTGAAAGCCCAAGGGTCAGAGGAGTTAAAAATCAGGATTGTCTTTGGGGAAAAGAGAATAATGGAAGTGATGAGGCTCAATTGCCTTCAATCCATTTGGCTTTTAATTCCATGATAATGGGCACCAATTAGCTTAAGGAAACACTCATCTTTGAAATATTCATTGGGATGCTGGAAAATTGGCTTCATCTTTCTGGGGAGGAATCTGAGGAAAGGGCTGTGTTGGGGGTTTTTAATTTCAAAGAAAAGGAGAGGCGGATTTTAGTGCTATGTTTCCACTGTTCCAAATATATTTCTCCCAAAATCAGTGTCATCTTTTGTAAATGCTGCTTCCCTTCCGGAATGGCTCCATCCCAAGGCAAAGTATCCCAGTTTATTGGCAGTGTGGGCGTGGAGTTGGGTGCTTTATTTATCTGCTTGGATGCAGGACCCCAGAACATGGAGCAGAGGAGGACAAACAGTAGGCTGAGTTTTAAAAGCCTCGTTTCCAGGACTCCCAGGTGAGCTGCCTTTGGAAAGTGATGTCCAGTGCTTGTATTGGGCAGGTAGCAGAGAGCCTCTGGTCTAGTCCATTTTTCTGTCCCAAAATTAAAGTCTGCTGGGAAAATATTCTTCCAAAGGCTTTCAGCTGCTGGGCTCCTGTGTCTCTCACCTTGGTGCTGTGGACAACTCGGATGTTCAACAGCAGTTACCCAAGTTCAGTTCTCAGCTCTGTGACAGTCTGAGACAAACCTGGGAGGGTCCATCTGGGGCAGGATTTGTTCCTCCCCTTCAGCAAAAGTCGTGGTTGGCCAGCAGAAATTGTTACTGTGTCTTTCCCTGAGAACCAACTGCCTCATTCCTTCACAGCAGAGCTGCCCCAAGGAGCAGCCAGCCACCCTCCTGTGAACCTCACCTGAGTGAATCTGATAGATTTTGTGTTTTCTATGCAATTTTCTAATTTGGCTCCCTGCAGCCTTGGGCTGCTCTCCCTATTACAGTATTTAATTGAAATAAAGGGTGTGCAACACCTGTTCTCACCTGGGGCTCTCTGTGCAATAGAAATAATAACAATAACTTCAAATTGTGGTTTGGAGTGAGTTGCTTTGCACTTCTGCAGCGCTGCACTATTGAGCAGGGATGGGCAGGTTGTTTAGCTGGGATGAGGAGAGCTGATCACACAGAGTAATTCTGGTTTTCATACAATGATGTAGCTGCATGAGGGAAATGTTCACCCACAGGTTCTTCTGTGTCTTGGGCAAAAGGGCTTTAATTTGCTGTTGATGCTCAGAGCCAGGTTCTGACCTGGGAGATCTGGAGGGAGCATCAGAGCCCTGTGCTGTGCTGGGACCTTGTGTTGCCATCTCCTGAGTGTGTGGTGGCAGGTGTTTGGTGCAGCTGTAGGAGATGCTGGGACATCCTCATGCTTGGAGCTCTGGGGATCAGTTAGTGCTGCTGTGTCTCCCGAGAGGAAACTGCTGGAATGGCAGTACAGCTGAAACTTCTGCATCTGCTTACCTGCCCCTTTTCTGCTCCAAGATTCGCATTTCTGTACTAGAGGTGAGTTGCTTATAGCCCTGGGCCTTCACTGTCATCTCCTGTCCTTTGTCTTTTCATCTTCTACATTGTGTCCCCATTTTCAAGGTCTCTGCTGTAAAGCCAGGCCTGTGTCCCTCAGGAGTCACCCACCACTCCCTAGATGTTTTACATGAGAGGACAGGGGGAAATGGCTTTAAAACTGAGAGGGCAGAGCTAGATGGGATATTGGGAAGGAACTGTTCCCTATGAGGTGGGGAGACCCTGGCACAGGTGCCCAAAGAAGCTGTGGCTGTCCCTGGATCCCTGGAAGTGTCCAAGGCCAGGTTGGACAGGGCTTGGAGCAACTTGGGACAGTGGAAGTTGTCCTGCCTGTGGCAGGAGGTGGAACTGGATGAGTTTTAATGTCTTTTCCAACCCAAACTATTCTGGGATTCTCATCTTCCCTGCTGCTCCTGCCTTGGGAAATGAAGGTGTCACTGTCAGAAGGGGCAGCTGAGACCAAGGGAGAAGAAACAGGGACCTCACTGCAGTCTCCCCTCCAAGACAACATCCCTGCTTGGGCAAACACAGCCCATCCTAATGGAGTGCTTGCTTTTCCCTTCGTTTTCAGACAGCAGAGCCAGCCCGGGACCTGCAGCACGTGCACATTTACACCTTGTCCTCATCCCAGCTCCTCTGCCCGAGGTAAATGCAGAAAAGGGAGGTGATAATGGAGCTCCTGATTACCCAGACTAGGGTGAGCGAAGACAGGAATGCTGGCGAGAAGCTTCCCCCACCCCCCTCTTCCAAATCATATATTTTTCAAGTTCACATCAATTACTTCTGTTTCCAACTGGATAAATTTGAATGAGACACCCTTCTGTAATCTGCTGACAAGACAGTGAAGCATTTTTTGTTAGCACCTCCTGATGCCATCTAAATTGGGTGTTTGCAGGGAAGAAATGTAGCGTGCAGTTAGGAAAGATGAAAAAGCAGAGGAAGGAGAGGAAGGGGAGATGTTATTTGGAGCCTGTGTTAAGGGGGGAGTGCTGGGCTCTCGTGCAGGGAGCACGAGGCTACAGCTGAATGATGTGTAGAGGTGAAACCAAAGGGTCTGTGGGTTGTCTGGCTCCTTCTGGTGAAATTTCTCTGAGGATTGGAAGGGCCAAAGGGAATATTCTTGCTAACAGGAGTGGTAGAACTGTCTGCACCCTCTGCTCTGGGTACCACAAACTGAATAAGCACCATAAATGTGGTACAGTCAAAATACACCTGAATTTAGGCAGGTGCTCATCAAGAGTTCTCTTCTTAGCCTAAATTCATAATAGATAAGAGAGGAAAAAAAATGCTGAATCCAAACTGTTGGAGGCTGCATCCTTAACTTTCTGCCGAGGATGGCTGTGCCTCACTTAGCCTGGGGAGCTGCTTTGGCAGTGGGTGTGCTTGTAATGTGTTTTCAGTGCTTTTCTCCAAAAAAGATGCAGAACTGCCTGTGATGGATGTGGAATAGGGAGGGAGAGGGAGATGGTCCAGGGAGCTGTGCAGGGCATCTGCCACCTCACTGAGCATCTCCGTGGTGGAGATGACACCTCTGGGAGCAGGAGAAGAGAAAAGGTGAAGCTAAAATCATGGCACAGTGTTGCTACAACAACCTCTCTCTGCAGCAGAGATTTGCCATAGCAATAAACTTTAACAAGAGGGATTTGGGATTGGTGTGTTCCTCGTAAATCCTCTCAGGCCGGCTGTTTGCTGCCAAGGCTTTGGGGAGGGTGAGTGATAACAGATCTCCCTTGGTCTCAGGGAGCAGCTGGAGAGATCCCATTGCTGAGGAGGTACAATAAATGGAATTGATTTGTGCTAACTAAATTATAACTATTTGGAAAGTTATGATTAGAAGCAATCAAAAGAGTCAGTGTTACAAGGCAGATGTACCCCTTTACAGATGTTACATGTTAAAATTGAGGTACACGATGTAGTTTTGAGATAAGTGATGTCCCAAGATGAGATCAACCTTGAGATGGACAAAGTTGGAACGACTTTAGGCATAGGGCCTGAAAATTATAAAATGTAAGACTAATTAGTGGACTTAGCATAGTACAGTGCTTAGTATGCACACACAAACCTGTGAGGCCATCCAGAGGACAGTGAGGATGAGTGTAAGCCTTCGTCCAAAGACCACCAAAAGAAGACTGAAGACCCCCTAACAACAAGTGAAGCATGCACCATGAAGAAATGTGACATAAAGTCAAAAAAATCGGAAATAGGAGGAAACTTGTGGGAAACATTAATAAATATGTATAAGCATACAGTATATAAGTTTAATTTGAATTGTTTTGTTTTGTACATGAGGCAGGGTGGGAAGCCCTCTCTGGACCCCAGTCGGTTTTGCTTATGCTTTAATCATACTTAATTACTGGCAAATTGCATATATAAATTGTATTTTTTTTATTAATTGTATTCTTTTACTAAACTATATTATTTTATACCAAATTATTATTAAATTTACTAAATTGTATTCATTTTTAATTAAACTGCTGTTAACTCAATAAACCTAGTTGTCAAAATTCTGATTTCATTTACAACAGAGGGAACTCAGACTCCCAAAATCAGAGCAGCTGGAGAGTGAGTGCAGCCACTTCCAGCACCCCTGCCCCAGCCTCCTGGAGAACACTGGACAAAGCTAACATCTGAGAGAAAACTCAGCATAATTCCTGCCAGCCAAACTCCTTTACCTGTCTCCTCATCACCTTCCACGTTGCTTTTCCTTCATAACATCCCTTGTGTACAGAGTTTTTAATGTAACGAGAGCACATGAACTCACCCCAACCCTGTTTTAGGCACTGGGAGCTGCCAAAAATCCTTCTGTGTGCTCTTCTTTGGGGGTTTAGGGGTTGCTCTTGGTGATTGGCAAATTAGGGAAAGCCTGTTGAGTCAAGCAGCTGTGAAATCTGAGTTGGGCACTGTGAAAAACAAGGCTCACATATTTTTTATAGAATTTAAATGTTTAATAGAAAGACAATTAGGAGATAAAAATAAAGTATACAGATATGACCGGGTGTCTGCATTCAGCCAAGAGAGCACACATTACTAACAAAGGATTGTCCCGTAAAAACAGAACCCTACTACATATCCATAAATTCTCACACATATTCAGACATTCTTCTTGGGATCTTTGGTGTTCCTCTGTTTAGTTTTTCCTTCCCAATCGATCAATCTTTTTGGCCCCACTAGGTTTTATGTCCTCCAATAATAGGTGCCATAAATTTTTTCTTTGGAGGGCTTGGAGGACTGCTTGTCTTCATCTGGACAAGATAATCGTAGGATGCAGGGGGGTCTCTGACTATCTTTTTTTTTAGTCTCTGGGTTATATAAACAAAAAGTAGTTTGTGCTTTAATATCATGTTATAGCCTAATATATATGTATCACACCACTACTTCTAAATTTCATCGATAGCAGAAACAAAGGAAACTGTATTAATACAACAAAATTTTCTAACCTTATACATATAACATTCATTCTAATATTTGCGAAAAGCCAATAATGTGATATGCATTTATAACAGGCACCGACATCTCGATGGGTGTTTAACCAAGCTCTGGCTCCTACATGGAGCTGAAAGGCTTCTCAGTGGAACTAATGGTGCTTGTTAGGCCTGACACAGCCACTTTTATAATGCTGAACAAATAGCAGTGAGATTTTAATTTTCTCCCCCAATTATGATTATGATACTGGAAAACTTGGTCCAGGTTTGTTTATCCAGAAGGAGCTCAAGTATGGCGAGGACATGAGCAGCAATCAGAGCAGCAGCAGCAGGTTCAGCTGGGAAAGCTTCAGTCTGTCCCTCGGGGTTTGGAGGGGTTTGGGGAGCCGATTTCTTGGCAACAGGATTGTTTTTATTCCTGTTTCTTCAGGGTTTTTCTCAATGTCTTGCTTTACTGTGAATTCCAAGTTGGAAGCTCAGACTGATTGATGGATGGGAGCCGCTGCAGATGGAACAATCGCTGGAGAGTTTAGAGCAGTTTTTCTTTCTTTGCAGCTACCCAAGGACTGGAAGAGAATCTGTTGCTTGAAAGGAGGAGTGTTTTGTGTTTTATCTGTCTCAACAACCTCCCATCGAGCTCCTCTTTTGTGATTTTAAGCTGCAGCGAGCTGGGAAACTTTACAGCAGTTCCATGCAAATCCATCCTCCACTCTACTCCCAGGGCTTATGGAAATAGCAGAGGAATTGTCACACATCCCAGAGCGGCAGAGCTGGCAGCAGCAGTGATGTTCTGAGGGAGAAATGTGAACTGGGAATTCAGGAAGCCCTTGAAGAAGTTGGGATAGGCCCTTGGTGCCGCTTTTCTTTTAGATTCCCCACACAGAACTTCCCACCTTTCCTGCAGGTTTAATTTGAAAATCGGGAACGTGTGGAAGGAGCCGGGGGAAGCGAGCTGGGAGGGGACTGTGGGAAGGGCTGACCCCAGAGCTGGCAGCAGCTGGGTAATGTCCTCTGAACAGGGACAAGGGAAACCTGGGGGATCAAACCCGGGCTCCATTCAGGGGAAGGAGGAGGGCTGAGGAGTTTCAGACCTCGGTGGTTTTCCTCTGTTGCACGAGGCAGTGGTGCTGCTCCCAGGGCAGAGGGTGATCCTGGCATTCAGCCTGCTGGCTCCTTGCTCCAGCTTCCTTCACTTCCCCTGTCAGGAAAATTAATCCACAAACACCACAGGTTTATGTCCAAAAAGGAGACAGAGGAGTCCTTTTTATTCAAATAAAGGGAGAGGCCATGGGGCATTCCCCTGGGATCTCTCAAATTTTTGGAGGGCGCAGCCTCCTTTTTATCCTAATTCCCACCCGCTTGTTTCCTTCTCTCTTTCCCCATAGGATGAGGTACTTGAGAGGTACAGGCTTTCCGGAACACCTGATACCTGAGACACCCCCAATGCATAACCCCCTTCTTAATTCTTAACTCTTACGGAATTTGTGATGCTTCCTCAGTCCCTCTTTCATCCTTCAATGGAATCCATCCCATTGTTTCTATTATCTCTCAGTGATAGTTTTGCCTTATCAGCAGACCCACAGCTTGTTTGTAAAGACAAATCCGTCATTCCTCTCACCCCCATGCTCCTCGTGTGGCAGGGGAGAGTGCCCTGAGGAGGAAAACATGAGGTAAAAAGCACATAAAAAATTCAAGGATCATTTTATTGATCACCAGAATAAACCCCCATATGTTTACATGGTTATTAGAAGCGAACAGTTGCAGCAGATCCAAGCCATGAGGGAGAGGTGGGGATGTGGTGTTTCCATGGTGCACATGGAATTGAAGACCCTCTCCAGAGCAGGGCTGGAGTGCAGAGGAAGACAAGGCAGTTGTGCCACGTCTTGTAGAGATTTGCAGCTCCACACCTTGGGTGTCTTGCAGTGTGTGAGCAGCACCTGGCTTGGTGTCTGTGCCCCCTGTGCCCTCCTCTAAAAACCCTGAGCTCTGAAGAGAGTGAGATTTGGAGCAGATGTACACCCACCCAATCCACTCTCTCACTCCCCCCCACAGCTGTGCAGGGGAGAGAAAATTTAATGAACAGTTCATGGGTTGAGATGAGGACCAGGAGAGATCACTCATCATGGGCAAAACAGGCTCTAATTAGAGATAGGAAGTCAACTTATTGCTAACAAAATCAGAGCAGGATAATGAGACATAAAATAAACCCTTAAAAACACCTGTGGATCTCCACAAGCTGTGGGTGGATCTCTGCATTCCCATGGATCTCCAGGGACTGCAGGTGGATCTCTGCATTCCCATGGGTTTCCAGGGGCTGTGGGGGGATCTCTGCATTCCCATGGGTTTCCAGGGACACAGCTGCCTCACCATGGTCTTCACCCCAGCCTGCAGAGGAATCCCAGCTCTGGTGCCTGGAGGAGCTCCTGTCCCTCCTCCTCCACTGCCCTTGGTGTCTGCACAATTGTTCCTATTCCATGTTCTCACCCCACTCTTCTCTGGCTGCAATTTCAACTGTGCAACGACTTTTTGTTTTGATTTCTTCTTAAATCTGTTATCCCAGAGGTGTTCCCACCATTTCTAGCTGGCCCAGGCTTGGCCAGCAGCATGTCCATCTTTGGAGCCAGCAGGGATTGCCTCTGCTGGACATGGAGGAAGCTTCTGGCAACCTCTCACAGAAGATGCTCCTGCTACCAAAAACCAGGACATGCAAACCCAATGCATTTGCCCTTCGGATCTCTGTAAATTACAGAGGTTTCAGTGTTGCTGGACCTGTTTGGGCTCTAGCATGGACCTGCTGCAGGCGGGCAGTGTCACATGCAGTGGTGTCACTTCAGTGCCTCAAGCCTAACAAGCATTTGGGGTCCTGGAGCCCTCAGTGCCATCAGACCTGTGCTTGCCCTGCCAGCTCCAAGACAGTGGGGTTGTTGTTTGTTTTGGGTTTTTTTCCTGGGCCTTTAAATCCCGTTCTTATCCCCTCCGTTTTGCTTTCTTCCCTTTGTAGAAGGAATGTAAGGCTGAGGCAGACAAGGAAACACCTTGTTCAAAGTGTCACTGCTGCTTGTGCTGAGCTGCTGTGCCAAAGGCAAATCCAGGGTGAAGAGCTGCCTGGAATAGTTCCCTGTCTAATGGAAAGTAGAGGGATGTGTAGCCTGGGCTCCTGAGGGGAAGGAGGAGATTGCAAGGTGAGCAGAGCACCGTGAAGGTGCTTCTGAGCCTCTCTCACAATATTTGGATGTTTTCTGTGCAGCTGCCAAAAACAAATGTTTGCCTCCCCTGAATGGGAGCTGCCTTGTTCCTGGTGGAGAGAATGTCCACCCTGAACCGTGTGGGGTGTGGGAGGTCAGAGCATCCCAACACTCACCCTGGAGTGGGCAGGTGGCTGAAGGTTACCACTAAATCCACAGGAGTTCCTTTGCCTCGGCGTGGCAATCGATGTTGTGCAAGGAGCCAGATCCCTGCTTGTAAATCAGCTCAGCCTGTAATATCTGTCAAGTGTTTGGGGACACCTGGCTATCCATGCTGGATAAATGTCAGCTGTTATTACAGTTTCTTGCTCGGGTTATTGATTTCTCCCCTGCTGCTCTCCCTGGGACGGAGCCATTTAAGGGCTTTTGGTGGATCAGCTCTTCCTCCTTCAGCTCATCTTGCAAACTTTGAACCCTGAAGGGCAGGGCTGTTACCAGGTCTCATAATTCCCACCCCTGGAAGTGTCCAAGGCCGGTGGGATGGGGCTTGGAATAACCTGGGGATAATGGAAGGTGTCCCTGCCTGTGGCAGGGGGTGGAACAGGATGGGATTTAAGTCCCCTGCCAACTCAACCCATTCCACAATGATTCTGTGTTAAACAATTCCTGCTTTCCAGAGACCAGGAGGTCAAAGCACTGCCCAGCCCCTGAGTGCATCCTGCCAGGGGCACAGAATCTCGCCTGTGACCCTCACAGCGCTGCTCTGTGTTCTGCTTCTCCTCCAGTGCACTCATCCACACCCACTTACCCTTTATCCCAGAGATTCTCTCCTGTTTGAATGGAAATATGTTCAGCTCTGTTATTTCAGCCTGAAGGACGAAGTTATCATTCTGTCTCCCAGCAAATGCATTGCCCTCACCTTTCAAAGCTCAGCCATGAAATGCAAACCTTTGACAGGATCTGATCCCCATGAGTCCCTGCAGTGTTTTAGCCTCGCTGTAAAAGCTGCCTCAGTTAAAGGGGAAAAATATATTTACTATTCTCTCCTTCCAACTCCAGAAAGTCTTCCCTGCCCCCCCCGCCCTTTTCCCTCCTGCCATCATAACAAGAAACTTTCCTTGCTACTGTAGAAAATGTTCAGCTTTTAAGGGCAGAAGGGCCCAGCTGTGATTATTTAGTCAGGATTTATTGAAAACACCGATGTGTGAGTCTTGGTTTTCCTAAATCAGCTGCACCAAAGGCAGAAAGACCCTGGGTGTGCTGCGTGGAGATGGATGTGCTTCATTAGCAGGGCAGCTGTTGGAGAGACCCTGGTTCTTCTACTGCCTTTGCCAACATTCCCACATTACAGGAGTGCCTTCCAAGTGCCACCAGCCCACAAAGAGCTCCCTCTGTTCTCCTGCCCTACTATCAAAGTATTTTTTCCCTAGTCCATGTGAAGCATTTGTTGGAGTTAGCTGTGGGCAGCTCTGGCTGGTACTGGAGTGGCACTCTCCACAGTAAGAACTCAGCTGCTGTAAATTGACTGTGAGGTTGTGGCAGGGGATGTTGTTGATTTATAGACTGAAGGTCTGGTGTGCTCATCTTATTAATTAGCATCAGATCCTTGCCTGGGAGCCTCCTTGCATCAACATGTTGCTGTGCCAGGTGCTTTGGAAAGGCAGCATAAGAGACTCCAGGTCCCCGAGAAGATGCAGTCTGGTGCAATTAGAGCGGAGAGCTGCCTGTGTCACATCTGCTTGCAGCTACAGCCCTGAGAACTTACCTGAATTACACCCAGATAAATCCTGGAACCAGCACCTCCAAACACTGATCTGGCTGTGCTCAAGCTGCCTGATTTAAAGCCTCAAATTTAAAATTTAGCTCCAGCTGCGGGGGTGTCCTGGAGTGCCAGGTCAGGACCAGAATCAGAAATAGTTCTGTGACTATTCAACGTTCAGTGCTGGGCTCAGGGTTAATTTATTTACCAATGCCTTGATGAAGGGGCAGGAGCCTTCTCAGCGAGTTCTCTGGTGGCACGAAATTGGGAGAACCCAAGGGTGCTGGAGGGATGGGCACAGAGGAGCTGTCTGGAATTCAGCAAGGGGAGAAGCAGAGGGAGGAAAAACCCCAGGAACCTGGACAGGCAGAACAGGACCTGCGTGGTCCCTCCAACCCTGGTGTGGTTTTTTCTGTTAAGGAATTGGTTTTGGGGCAGGACAAAGAGGGGACAGAGTCAGAGACTGGAGCAGAAATGATCCCTCCCAGCTCTCAGGTAGCAGCATCGCACCTGCTGCATCTGTACCCGAGCTGAGCTCCTGGCACAGCACCTCCAGGGCAGGAAGGACACGAGGGTCTGGCAGGGAACTCCATCCAAAGCTGGGCAGGACAGGCAAGGGGAGTCGTGTTCACCTCAACGTGACTGAGACACACTTTATGGGTTTCTTTGCCTTTTCTGATTGCACTGGGAGCAGGGGGCAATAAATCGGTGGATTTTTATATCTTGTGCAAAAGCTGACATTGCTAAAATATCCCATTATCACAAGCTGCCATAAATGAGCTCTTCCAAGAGCCACAGCTGGACTCTGAGGGTGGAAGCAAAGCGATTACCAGAAGCCATGAGCTGCTCCTGGAAGAGCAGTGGGAAAGTCAATAACTTATTAGCACCAGTTTCTGGATTATCTGGTTTCCTGAAGTGTCTCCGACCCCCACTGTTCGACTAAACGGGGTTTTTGTTATGCAAAGCCACGGATTGTCAGCCCCCGTTCCCTCCCTGCAAAGAGCCGCTGTTTAACAGAGTGAGAACAGGGCTGAGAAATGCCAAAGGCAGAGAAGTCACAGCTCGGGGTTGTTTAACATTCGCCTCTGTTTGCCCTCTCGGTGAGAAATGGTTGAAGAAAGTGAAGCATCGCCAAAAAAAAAGACCCAAGGCAGTTAGAGCTGATCCGTCTGTGTTCAGAGCATGAGGAGAAAGGTTCTAATGAGGAGGGATGAGGAATTTGTCATCCTTTTGTGGGGAGAAGTCTCTGCAGTTCTTCACCTTGGAGCGGTACCAGGTGGGCAAGGAAGAAAAACTATTTGACCACTGAGACTTGAGGGACAAGAGAGTGTCCCAACCTTCCCAGAATCTTCCAAACACTTTGTGTAGATGCTTTGGCCACTCCCGAAAACTCTTGGAAGCTGTACAGTGGTTGTAGACAAGGGAAGAGGAGCTTGGTGCTTGGAATGAGTTTCACAAGAGGAATTCTTCGTTTCCCTCCGTCCTCCTTCACGTGCACTAAATGAATTTACTTATTTGATAGACCATAATCTCTCTGTCACCACTAAAGCAGGATGTACACAGCTTTATAGAGATGTATTTCCTGCACCATTAAACCACTCTCTCTGTGACAGAGCCTGTGAATAAGTTCCAAGGGGTAACCTCAAATGTTTTAGGGCACGGCTTTCTAATAAATATATATGGATATTTGCCCTTGGAAACTCTTTGGAATGCAGCAGATTAGAAAGGAGGGCAGTAGGTTGGGGAGGAAAAGCCTGTTAACAAATTGGTTTGAACGTTCAGCACCTCTGCTGCTGTTTCTCTGCTCTGAGTACACATGGCAGGGTAATTTATGTTCCGGAATTACAATCCATATGAATTAGCCTGGCACAAATTGATCATTTCCTAATAATAATGACAAGATGCTTCAAGGAATGATGATGAGAACAGCACTTTCTTATATGTTCTGCTTTACTGCTGAGTAATTATCTAATTATTTCCTAGTAGGGATATAAAAGGGGTTTCATTTCCCCCCCACCCCCCACCCTATAAAGCAACAAGTGCTTTTTGGAGGCTGTGATGTGAAACAAGGCCCAGAAATAACAATAATGTGTCCATTTCTGTGCTGACACCCCAGGGAGAGTGCAATTCCCAAGTCAGGCTTTAATGGGATGTCCAAGCAGGGAAATCCATGCTGTGGTTTGGGGTAAATTCCTTCTCTTCCACTTCAGGAGTGAGAAATTTTGTGTTTATTGCAAGATGTGATCACAGGTTTGGGTTAGAGGGCACCTTAGGGATCATCTCCTTCCACCCCTGCCATCCTCTTGTGGGCTCCCTTCAGGCACTGGAAGGCCAAAATTAGGACACCCCAGAACTTCTGTTTCCCATTCTGAACAATCCCAGTTCCCTCAGCCTTTTGATTTGCAACAAAAATTCCATTTCTGAGCTGTGCTTTGTACAGCACCAGGCCCAGTGGTTCAGGGAAAGGTTTGGCTTCCAGGTGGCTCTGCAATATTAATTGTTGAGTTGCTAATTAGTGGGGGAAAGCAGGTTTTTCTCTCTGTTCTCCCTCCCTGGCGCACCTGTTGAGCTCCAGGTGCTCCGTGAGCAGAGCTGCCTCTCCCTCTCCCACCCCTGGGGCGGACCTTGCATAATTCCCTTTGACTGCCTGGTGTTACCATAGTAATAAATCACGATTAAGAAACCTTCTTTGAGTCGTGTTTAATCCTGTGGAGTCCTGGCTGGGCTGATGATCAGAGGGCTCTGCTGAGCACACCAGTGCTTGGATCTTTCTTTGCCCAGGAGGTGCCAAAATCCAGGCAGGAGCCGCGGAGGAGCCGGCGCTCTGTGCTGCTCCGGCCCTGCCGTTCCCACTGTTTGCTTTGCTGCCTTTTGGGGGTCTGAGCAGCATTTTTGGAGTCCTTCAGAGGTGCTTGGTGGGAGGGACCACGGATTTTCCATCTGCAAATTCCCCTTGTCCCAGGGGTGGGACTCTCTCCAGTGCCTGTGGAAACAGAAGCTGTGTGTGGTTATACTGGTCCTTAAACACTTCCCAGTATTGGAGCTGGCTAAATTGGAATGTGATTTTTCCCAAAACCTGTGGGTTTGTTTTGTTGGTTTTTTTCTTGTTTAGTGGCTGTTACAAAAACATTTTCATCAGTTTTTTTACCCCATTCCTCCCTCTTTGCAGCAGTCATTTGACCACAGGCTGGATGTCTCCTGTGCTGCTGCCAATTTATTGCCTCCCCAAAGTGCCATAAACCCCCTCCAAACCCTGCCCGGGGTGGAGGACACGACCCCCATGTGCATGAGGGGAAGCAGGAGAGCAGGCCCCAGAGGTTTTCCATCACTTGTTTAACCTGCTGGCCCTTGAGCAGCACTGGAGTGAGAAATGGCTTTTCCTGGGGCTGTGCCCTTGTGGATAATTACCTGGAGGTTGCTGCCGAGTGCAGGAAGGGAGGAAGGAGAGGCTCCTGCGTGTCAGAAGCTGCTGAGGTGGCCCTTGTCACCGTGCTGGGGGACACAGCACTGAAATCATGTTCCAATAACCTGTTGACACCATTACTAAAACATCCTAAATAAGCAGAACAAGTCTGTCTCGCTCTGTCCGGCTCAGCCAGGCAAAACTCCTCTTTGTTCTCAGTGTTTGTGGTTTCTCTGCAGAGGTTCTTGCTGTCCTTGGCTCGGAGTCTCCTGTTTTCACAGCCCTCAGTGCACTGCCAGTCACACTGTCCATGCTGAGAAGCCAAAAAAAAAAAATAAAGGGAAAACTTAGTGCTGGAGGCACAGCAGGATTTTTTTAAAGGTGAACAGATGGTGTAGGGCAGAACTGGGAAGTTCAGGATGAGGATTTGGGGTGTGAGGTGATGATGATGATGTGATTTTAAGGGATGGGAGTTTATTCAGGCAGTAATTAATCCCCATTTAGCCCCCTCACCACTGCTCTTGCTCAGGACTGGCTTAGGGAATCCCAGATTTTGTAGCAGTTTTGCAGGGTTTGTTCCATCCCAAGTACTGGTGAGGCAAATCCTGTTGGGAGAGGCACTGATGGACCAACACATTTCATTTCCCTTGATTCTATGAAAGAAAAAAAATCCCTGCTGGAAGGCCCTGGGCAACTTTGTGTGATTGAAACATAAAATCCATCACAATAAAAAGCAGCCAATGTATCCAGGAATGTGCATTAACTGAAGCAAGCACTCTGAAGCCTTCCAGTGACACCAAATTAATAATACTAAACCCCAGTGCTGGTGATGAGCTGCCTTCATTGTGAGCCTGAGTACATTTCCACATTTACAACCTCGCCATGAATTGTGCTGCTCTTGCCTGTGTGGGCTCCTAATTGAGATTTGAACTGCTAGATAACTATTAGCATGCAAATCAGAAATAGTGGGAATAATAATAATAATAATAATACAAATGTTCTTAACCTACTCAACTGCTGGAACAATACTGCAGACAGAGAAGGATGATCCTGCAAGTGAGGTGGCTTCTGGACATGAAGATTAGAGAACAAAAATACACTTGGCCTGCCTGGGTGCTTGTTACTTTATTATATGTTATTATATATATATAATGTATTTTTTAAGCTACGTGAGCTGCTCTTGTTGCTGTACCCCACTGATAATCTGTGCAAATGCCACAGCACAAGTGTGGAAGAAAATAATTTTGAATTCTCAGACTGATTAACCCTCCCTGTGCCACCAGAAATTCAGTTTTAGTGGCACTGCTGCTACCTTGGGATTCTCTGCACCATTTTTTATTTCTGTGATATTATTTACTGTTGTAATTGGAAAATAAAAGGTCAGTCCAGCTAATAATTTGTTTCCTGATGTATCAAAGCTTCTAACACAGCCAGGATGAATTATATTTGTCCAACAGTCATGAATTATTGGTGAAACATTTCAGTCTGACTTGCTCGCCTGAGTATCAGGGTCAGGCCTTTTGTTTCCTTCTGTTTCCTTTTATTTGCTTCTGTTTCCTTCTGTATCTTTCTGTTTGCTTCTATTTCTTTCTATTTCCTTTTGTTTTCTTCTATTTCCTTTTGTTCTCTTCTATTTCCTTTTGTTTTCTTCTGTTTCCTTCTGTATCTTTATATTTTTGTCTATTTCCTTATATTTCCTTGTTGCCCCTCTCTATTTCCTCCACTGGCTGGAGACAACTGGGTCTTTCCAAACGTCCCTTTCAATTCCTGATTCCCCCAAACCTCCCTGCTCCTCATGCCCAGCAGGGAAATGGGAAGGGGCTGCCCAGGGAGGTTTGGGGTTCTCATTCCTGGAGGTGTCCAGGGAAGGGCTGGAGGTGGCACTGGGTGCTCTGGGCTGGTGACAAGGTGAGGATTGATCACAGGTTGGATTTGATGACTTTGGAGAGCTTTCCCAGCCTCGCTGATTCTGTGGAATGAAGTCAGAGCTGCTTCACATTGCAAGTTCTGGGCTTGGCAATTTTAGGAACTCGTGGTGTTTATCTGCTGCTGTAAATGGGGCTGCCAGACTGCCCTGGCTCCAGCCAGGATCTCCCCCTCTCCCTCACACCATTGTCCTGCCTTTTAATGACGTGTCCATTCCTGTGCTCCCCTTCAGCCAGGGAGCAGGATTATCATTCTTATTTTATTACCGATGACAGCATGAGATTCTTCAAGTCCCTGCAAACACTGTTTGGCCGATCACTTTGTAAGTGATTGGGTTATGGTGAATTATGGAGTTCTTTCTTTCTCCTCCCAGCAGATAAAAATACATTTCCTCAGAGCTAATCTCGGTGTAAAACCCAAATCCTGTCTCCATCTGTAATGTGTGATATGATTTGAGCAGGGGCTGACAGAGAAGAGCCTTAATGAGAGGAGCCATCAGCAACGCCAGATTTTTGGGGCTGGTTCTTCTCCCTCGGAGGGCCTGAGAGAAAACAGTCAGAGATTTGATGGGCCCAGTTACAGAGGCTTTGACAGAGGAGCTGAATTCCTGGAGTCACTTGTGGAATGTTGGTTTGTCAACATCAATAGCAGCAGCTCCAGCAGTGACAGCCCAGCACGGGGATTCTACTCCAGGCACGCCCTTGGCCCTAATCCCTTAGCTCAGGGCTGAGCTACAATTACACATAATTATGTGCAAGGGTATCAAACCCCCCTGCAGAGCCTGTGCTGCTTAATGCCAGTGCAGTGTGAATTTCTCAAACACCTCTGCAATCACTTCTTGCTCTGTCTTCTTATCATCAGGATTTAATATGAGGACTGGCAAGTGAGAAACTCACCCTCTCCTCTCCCCCTTATTTGTTGTCATGCTTGAATTAAAGTGGGGGGTTTTAAAAATAAATAAAAATTTAAATTGCATTTTATTTTCTTACCAGCTGCTAACTCTCTGAGACCAATTGGGAGATCAATTATCACAGCAGTGGATAAATCTAATTTTTCAATATAATTTACGGTAATTCCATATCCTCTGCCCGAGAAGCAAATAGTGCTGGCTGGTTTCCAAAGCAGGGCTTGGAAAGAACTTCAGAAGAATCCTCACAGAACCAGCAGCACCAGTGAGCTCCAACAGCCAGGACTCCTGGTCTGCCCGTGGTGCCAAAGGTGAGGAGGGCTGGATTTGAGTACTCCAAGGAAATTCCCCTGGAAGATTCTGAAATCAGCTTTGGGGAGAGAACCACTGTGGAATTCTGAATATTTGTCCTGGTTTTGTGGAGGATTCTGGCTTTTGGGATGTGAGGATTGTCTGTTGGACTCAGCTGAGCTCTGGATCCACGTGTGGGCTTCATCCCTGTGTCTCTCCTCAGTGTCCAAAAGAAGGAAGGTTCGGTGTGCACTCCTCTGGGTCAGATGGGTCAGGGCTTTAGCACAGGACCAACACTCTGGAATGTAGGAATTACATGAGGAAGGTCAGCCTCCAGGTGTTAGCAGTGGTCAGGAGGCAGGATGGCAAATCTGGCTGATAACCATATCCCAGGATGGCAAATCTGGCTGATAATCACATCTCAGGATGGCAAATCCAGCTGATAATCACATCCCAGGATGGCAAATCCAGCTGATAATCATATCCCAGGATGGTAAATCTTCCCTGGGTCCCACCTCAATCACTGCTCCCTTTGGATGTCACTCAGCACCTGTGTGGAGTCACCTGAACCAATGGAACCTGGAAATCTCCCACCCCTGTGCCTCTACAACTGGTCTCTGTCTGGAAATCTGTGGGGAAAACTCAACATTCCCTGTTCCAATTCCATTTCCCCAGAGTGGCTCCATGGCTGAGTCAGGAAGGCTGACACTGGCAGCAGTTCCTGAGCACTGATGCCATTTCTGGAGAAGTCTGGTGTTCAGACTTCAAATGGGTTTAAATAACTCAAATAACCACCCTGCACATGTTGGACAGGGTGGGGGAAACAAAAAGAGACTGCAAAACCTGTTGTGTTCATATAAAAGCTCACTTTAAATCTACCAGGAGTAGAAATAATGGAGTTGATTGGCAGGAATTTAGAAATCCTTTCATTTTGGAAGCCCCAGGACACACAGATTGGGAGCTTCGAATCTCTGGGTGTCATAAGCAAGGAAAGGATTTTCCGTGTTATTTATGGCTCATCCTCACCTAGTGACAGCACATTATTGTACCTTGCATTAAAAATTCATCCCCAAGCTGGTCAGATTGATTCCTCCCCTTTCCATTAATGCACAAACAAAGAAATTACTGTCATTTCTCACTGCAAAGTGGCTCTGGAATCCAGCGCTATTGAAGCTCTAGCACAAACACTCGCAGCTCTCAGAAAACACAACAGCCTGGAGGAGGTCACCTGCCAGGTCACAGGTTTTTCCTTTTACCTTGTTCACTCAACAACTGCAATTTCTGCCTTTTTTCCCTTGATGTTTGTACATTCCCCAGTGCCCTTTGCAGTGTGTGTGATTTTCCACATTAGGATTGAGCCCTCTGTTGTCCAAATGACAAGTTCTGCTGGAGTAAAAGCCACATCCTGCATTTTGGGGCAATTTGGGGGAGGTGCTGTTCCAATCCTGTGCTGGATGGAAGGAACAGCACCTCTGACTCCTTCTGCAGAGGCAGAAAGTGCTTTTGAACACACAGGAATTGCACAATGAGATGCAGAACAGCAGAAAAAAGACAATATCCTAGCAGCCAAAATTCAGCAATGGATGCAGTGCTTGGGGAGTTACCAAATACCTTTAAATGTGAGTTTGTATGTGAAATGCTGGGATTGAGGCCGTTTATTGAGGCAGGACACAAGGCTCTGTAGAATTTTGGGTACTTGCCTTGTTGGCAAATTGGAGCAATGCCATCCTTTTTGTCTGTTTAGTTGCAAAGTGCTTGGACAGAGCCTGTGATGTGTCTGCGGGACACAGCGAGGTCCTGGAATTGCATTCTTTTGGAATTGCTCTGTCATGGATATCAGCAGCTCCTGAACTGGCCAAAAGGCCTGGGAGAGTTTTGCTTTGATGTTCAGAGTGGGAGTTGAGCCGATGGAAGTCATCCTCATGGAACAATTATCAAAGAACAGCCTGGCTTGGAAGGGACATTAAAGCCCATCCAGTGCCACCCCTGCCATGGCAGGGACACCTTCCACTGTCCCAGGCTGCTCCAAGCCCCATCCAGCCTGGCCTTGGGCACTGCCAGCCCCTCATTCCCCCAGCCCTTCTCAGCAGGGCTGCTCTGGGTCTGTCTGAATGGGTCAGAGCAGTTCTTGTTTCTCTGTGTGAGCAAAGGCACGAGCTGCCCATCCTGCTGGGGGTGATCTGCACACTCTGTGTCACACCCAGGATCTGCACACTCTGTGTCACACTCAGGATCTGCACACTCTAAATCACACCCAGGGATCTGCACACACTAAATCACACCCAGGATCTGCACACTCTGTCACACTCAGATCTGCACACTCTGTGTCACACCCAGGATCTGCACACTCTGTGTCACACTCAGGGATCTGCACACTCTGTGTCACACTCAGGGATCTGCACACTCTGTGTCACACTCAGGGATCAGAACACTCTGTGTCACACTCAGATCTGCACACTCTGTGTCACACTCAGGATCTGCACACTCTGTGTCACACTCAGGGTCTCCACACTCCATATCACGCTGGATGACATTTGCAAAATACTTGATTGTTTTCACCCCTGAGCATTTAGCCCTATAAATATTTATTAACCTGCTCTCTGCCAGGGATGGCAGTGGAGGCAGGAATGACCTTCCCTCCGGCTGTGGCTGGGAAAGAGGGGATCCTCTTCCCCAGAACAGCTGGAAAGGCTGGATTATTCACAGCTCTGACACATCAACGACACAGTGGAACAGCAGAGAGCCAGAGGAGACAGCGAGGGGCAGAAATTAGGGGCTGCTGAGCGCAGAACAGTTCTGAGCTCAATGCCAGCACAGCTCTGCCACCTCAGGGCTGCGTGGGCTTGGAAGAGCTTTCAGTGCCTCTTCATTAAGATTGTCTTTGCAGCCTTTGGAGAGCAGGGGAACCTGTTCACCTTTGTAAGAATTGTGTTAGTTGGCTGCTGCTCCTGACTAATGGCATTGTTTCATTGGTTTCAGCTGTTTGGCTTTAACAATGAAAATCCTGATTTTAAACCTCCTGGCCGGGTGCAAGGGATTAATTCCTTTTTGCCTGAAGTAAGCAGTTATTGACAGTAAATGAAATAGTGGTGGTGGGACACAGGGACTGTCGAGAGAGGGGTGGCACAGGTGCTGTGTAATTCTTTGCTTTAAAAATTCCTGTGTAAATCCAGTGTAAAGCACTTGCACAGGAAACGGTGGCGTGGCCAGCAGGAGCACTGAGGGGGAGTAGCTGTGTTTAAACTAGACCTAAGAGGGTCCAAGTGACTCAGTGCATGGGCCAGAGGAAGTGGTGAACAGGGCAAGAGAAATGTTCTTAACTCGTAGAGAAGAGAGAAATGAAGCCAGGTGTCTGGAGGGAAACATTTATTGACTCCTCAGCGTGGCAGGCGGCATCCTCCCATCTGCTGTGGCTGAGTTAAGGCACCATCTGTGCCAAGTGAGACTGAGAAGTCTCCTCCTCTGCCTCAGGGCACAGAGATCGTGCAGGATGAGATGTGTAGAGGAAAAAGGAAGCCTCCTCACAAGATAACCATTGATTATTTAATGAGCTGATATGGGGTAATTGCACGTGTGAGTTTCTCTGGCTGCAGGGTTGGGCTGGGTGCAGTCCCTGTCACCTACCCTGCTCTGTCCCCAGGCAAACACCTGTGTGGGTCACAGGGAATGAAGATCCAAACCCCCTGAGCTGTTGTCTCTGTCAGATCCCAGGAGAAGCAGCTGTTTCCAGACCCTCTGATGAGCTGGGAGGATGCTCTGAGGCTCCCTAGTGACACTTTTATTCACCCCTCCCTGTTGTTACCTGAACCATTCCGTGTGCCCTGAGCTCCTGAGTGGTGACAGGAACTCCTGGATAAGCCACTGAGAGTTTGTGCTGCTTGGCACCACTCCCTTGGACAGTTTTCCTGCTGTTCACAGAATCCTAGAATGGTTTGGGTTGGAAGGGATCTCAAAACCCATCTCATTCCAAGGCAGGGACATCTTCCACTAGACAGTTCCAAGCCCTGGCCAACCTGGCCCTGGTTATTTGAACTTCAGTTAAGGGGGAGGAATTGGAACATAATCACATCCCCTCCAAAAAAACCTAAAACCTGGGAGTCTAAAAAGATATAGACAGCACGGAGCTGCTGGAGATTGCAGAACCATTTTGATGTTCATATGCTAATTGCATCCCAGCTCCTCACAAACCGCAATCACTCCATTGTTTTTGTGAGGATGTGTTTTTGAAAGGATTTCATTGAAGCCTCCTTAATGAGGCAGGCACGGAGAGTGAAGGAGGTGTGTTAAGGATGGAAATTTCTCCTGAATGCTCCATGTTAATTCTTCTTTGATTTCATCTTGTTTGGTTTAGAGGCAGAACCCAGAATTGCTTTGAGAGCCAGGCCAGCTCTGACATCCCGGGAAGGAGCTGTGCTCTCCTGGGTGCCTGGAGGGAGGGCAGGGACACGGGTGGCTGTCACCAGATTCTCCCTTCTAGGACACAGGTGTGAAAAACAAGCCTCACATTTTTTATATATAAAACTTAAAAAGTTTAATAGAAAGATAATTAGGAGACAGAAATAAAGCAAAATCAACAAATCTGGCCGGGTGCCTCAGCATTCAGCCAAGAGCACACCTTACTCACAAAGGATCGTCCCTTAAAAACACAAATCTCTTGCACATTCATAAATTGTTATGCATGATTCAAACATTCCTCCTAAATTTTAGATGTTCCTTTATTTAGCTTCAACTCCCCCCTCCCCAGTAGATCAATTTTGGCTCTGTTGAGTCTCACAATCCCCAGTAACAGAGGTTCAATAAATTCCTCCCTTGGAGCTCTGGTCAGTACTGGCTTCATCTGGATAAAATAATCTAAGAATGCAGGGGGGCGTTTCTGACTATAATTTCATTCTCTGGGTTATATGAACAAAAGGAGTCTTTATTTTAATACCATAGTACAGTGTAAAAAAATATAAATATATATATATGTATTACACTACTATTTCTACGTTTCATCAGCAGTTTTCCAACATTATACATATAACATTAATTTTAATATTAGTGAATTATAGATTAATTATAATTATATTATTATTAATAATCTATATTCAATGTATAACTATAAATTTATGATTTAATTATATTAAAATTAATTTATAATTATATTAAATTATAATTATAAAGCAAATAATATAACATGTAGCTATAACACAGGGAGGGTGCTGCTCTCCCTGAGAAGAGCTCAAGGGACATCCCTGGCAAACCCAAGGCCTCTGGGAGATGGTTCATAAATCCATAAGGCTGGAAAAGACCTTTAAATCTCCAGTCTGACCCTCAGCCCAGGAG
>NC_031791.1:2719699-2732757 GCF_001522545.3 Parus major
GTGTCCCCAGTGCCACATCCCCAGTGCCACATCCCCAGTGCCATGTCCCCAGTGCCACGTCCCCAGTGCCACATCCCCAGTGCCCTGTCCCCAGTGCCACGTCCCCAGTGCCACATCCCCAGTGCCCTGTCCCCAGTGCTGTGTCCCCAGTGCCCTGTCCCCAGTGCCATGTCCCCAGTGCCCTGTCCCCAGTGCCGTGTCCCCAGTGCTGTGTCCCCAGTGCCCTGTCCCCAGTGCCACATCCCCTGTGCCGTGTCCCCAGTGCCGTGTCCCCAGTGCCCTGTCCCCAGTGCCCTGTCCCCAGTGCCCTGTCCCCAGTGCTGTGTCCTCAGTGCCCTGTCCCCAGTGCCATATCCCCAGGATTCCACTGATTGGTGAATGGAATAAAAGATATTTGCCTTTACAAACAAACTGTAATTTTGCTGTGAAAAACAAGGTTTGCTCTCCTGATAAATTATAAAAGGTTTAATATAAACAAAAAGACAATAGAGGACAAAGATAATAAAGCAAAGGGTTAAAATGTCTGGGTGCCAAGAGCACACCTGGGGTCTTGGAAACACCCTTTATATACTATTTCTGCTACATGGATTTCATGCATATTCAAACTTTTCTAGGAAATGTTTTGTATGGCCACTCCTTGGATCCGCCTTTTTAGAGCATGTGCATTTCTTGGCTTTGTGGTTTTAATTTCTCTCATGTTTTAATTTGGGCTTGGGCTTCTCCCACAGGCAGTAAGTGTTGATAGCGGCCTGGGCCCCATCATCTGTTCACTGGAGGTTGTCCTGCCCGTTCTGACAGGATCTAACCCTAACATCTAAAATTCTTCTGGCCTATGCCTGAATTCTAGCTAGCAGCAGGAGAAAAAGACACAGCAAAAGCCATTCTAACATTATTCATACAACATTCATCTTAATACCTGCAAAAGGCCAATATCACAGTATGTATTTATAACATTGCTGATATATGAAATTGGATATTGCAGGATGAAAGAGATAATGGGGAAACACCATAAATTCCATACGAATTAAAAATTAAAAGGGAGGGAGGCTGCGTCCTTCAAAAATTTGAGAGATCCCAGGGCAATGCTCCATGGCCTCTCCCTTTATTCAAATAAAGAAAAAGGACTCCTCTGTCTCCTTTTTGGACACAAACCTGTGGTGTTTGTGGATTAATTTTCCTGACATATGCGATCTGAACCTCCCGTGGCACAACTTGAGGCACGTCCTGGAGCAAGGGTGCTGCTGCTGGGTGCTGCAGCTTTACATCCCCTCAGCACAGAGCCCCAGCCAGGCTCATGGGGTGTCGGTACAAAAATCGGGATGTGCTGGGGTTCTGCGGAGCCCCGAGAGCTGCAGGAACTGCGGTGACCCCGTGATTGCTGGGAGGAGCCCTCTGAGCTGTTAATTACAATGTCCGCAGGCTCTTTCCCAGTCCTTTGCAAATGTTAACCCTGTGGGCAGCAGCATAAAAAGCCTTCTATTTTCCCTTCTACATGTGCTGCTGCAATTAATTTTTTTATTTTTTATAGATGAGAGAAGAAAGCAATGAGGCTGTTGCCAGGGAAGGGTGCTCGTAATGGAGGTGACTTTTATTTTGTGTCTGGTTTGGGTTTATTTATTTCCCTTGTTCCCAGCACAGGACACAATTCCAGTGAACTGTGGGATGCAGGAGTGTGGCTTGGTAAAAATGGTTCAGCTGAAATAAGAGCAGCCCTAAATCTTTAGCAGGGGCCTGATGAGAACCACAACAATTCCCAATTTGCAGCAGAGCTCCAACAGCCTCCTTGTCACAGCTCTCCCTGTTCTCCATCATTTTGAACACGAGCAGATAAAATGGAAAGGACAAGTCTGTATTTCTTGCTCACTCAGCAGTAAAATGTATAAAACATTTGGAATCTCATAAGATTTCCAGACCAAAATGTTTTCAGAGTAAGTAGCTGCAGTTTCTGAAATGAGCCTGCCTGGAGGGTGAATTTAAATCAGAACACCTTTCCCCTCACTAATTTTAGGACATGCATCCTGGGAAATGATGCTACGGAATCTGTGAGAGCGTGAGATTTTTAGGAGCAGGATGAGCTCCAGGATCATCTCAGCTGACAGGGAATGTGACCCTGTGAGTGTGATAGGGACTGCCTGGAGCCCCAGCCAGCCAATCTGCCCCTCTCAGGTGGGATTCAGAGCCTCCAGGTGAGGATGAGGCAGCCCCATGCCCTGCTGAGGTGTTTGCAGTAGTTCATCACTCCCAACTCCATTCCCAGGCCTTTAGGATGCAGTTTTCTGTTGGGAATGAGTGTGGTGCTTCCTGCTGTGTAATGGACAGGTATTAAAGTGACAAGAAGTCCAGGGGAAATTCTTGTATTGAGGTGATAAATTCAGTGGCAACTCCTGGCTGAGAGTGACAGCCAGTGGTGCATCTCATCTTTTGTCCTGTTAGAGATTTTTAAAAAAATCCCACAAAACCAAACCTTGAAATATTCTGTTTTTCCAGTACAAAGACAATGCTTTGGAGGATGACAAATCCCATCCCACTCAGCCAAGTCAGAGCCTTTACATTCATTAGCTCAGTGCTTGTTTCCCTCCTTTTGATGCACCTGGTTCCCACCTCCACTCCTGCTCACACTCTGTGATTTCCTCTGTCGAATCACTTTTTTTGGGTGTTTTTTTTTTTTTGGAGGCATCAAAGACAGGCATTGCTGTGTTTAAAGAACATAAACTTTTAATTTGATGGCATTATGATCAGCTAAAGACAGGTCCCTTTTGTTCATGTTGCTTTGCTTAGACACGTGCCAAGACAAATTGAAATGTAAAAATAGCTGTCCTTGTTTAAACAATTATACTCAATAAGGCTGGGATGGAAGTTTGTTCCAGGAAATAGGAGAGGGTGAGGACTGAAGGACTCTGAAGTGACTTCTGTCCTGGCTCTGTGACTGATTTGTCATTCTGGCTCTGACTCAACAGCAGAAGGAAGAATTTGTCACTGGGCTGGAACTCTGGGATCTGATCATTTATTGAGGGACAGAGGCAGAAACTCTCTTGTAGCAGATCTGACAGCTGTACTGGGTGGCACTGGTGGCACTGGCAGGACAGGGCTGTGCTGGGTGGCACTGGTGGCACTGGCAGGACAGAGCTGTGCTGGGTGGCACTGGTGGCACTGGTGGCACTGGAGGACAGAGCTGTGCTGGGTGGCACTGGTGGCACTGGCAGGACAGGGCTGTGCTGGGTGGCACTGGTGGCACTGGTGGCACTGGTGGCACTGGCAGGACAGGGCTGTGCCGGGTGGCACTGGTGGCACTGGCAGGACAGAGTGCTGTGGCTCTCCAGTTGCTGGAGCTCGTCCCACCCTGTCTCCAGGACTGAGACTCTCCTGCCCCATCACCAGGGGTTGCTGCTTGGAGCCTGCAGGAAGCCCAGCAGGAGCTGATCTCAGCTGGAACACACAGGGGAAGGGGTCTGGAGCCATCTGAGAGGGAACAGAGGGTCACAGAGCTCAGGGGAGCCAGGTCCTGGCTGGGGCTTTAGAGGTTTTTAGGATCACTGATGTCCTGTGACATCAATAAAAGTTCATTCCTTGTGGTGCTGATGTTCTCAGCAGTGTTGCATATCATGGAACCATGGAATGGTTTGGGCTGGGTGGGAAATTAAAGATCTTGTCCTACCATTGCCACTGGCAGGGACAACTTCCACTGTCCCAGGCTGCTCCAAGCCCCATCCAAGTGCCCTGGACACTTCCAGGGATCCAGGGGCGGCCACAGCTTCTCTGGGCACCCTGTGCCAGGGCCTCCCCACCCTCCCAGGGAACGATTTCTTCCCTGTATCCCACCCAAATCTCCCCTTTTCCCATCTGAAGCCATTCCCTATGTCCTGTTCCTTGTCCAAAGTCTCTCTCCATCTTTCCTGTAAGTTCCCTTTGGGTCCTGGAAGGTCACAGTGAGGTCACCTCTGGTCTCTTCTCCAGGCTGAACATTCCCAGCTCTCCCAGCCTTTCCCACAGCAGAGCTGTTCCATCCCTCTGCTCATCCTGGAGCCTCCTCTGGGCTCTCTCCAGCAGCTCCAGCTCCTTCCCCAGTCACTTCCAAAGCACCTCCAGCACTTCCTACAAATCCTACACCTTCCCTTGGAAGAGGTGAAGGAAGTGACTCCTATTTGCTGCTTGTGCAACCACAAAAAAGCCATTTCCATTCCCACAGTTTACCCAACTAAACTGACAGCAGGGACTGGGAGAACCTTGGGAGCAGCACAGGCACTTCCAAAGGATCAATTGGAATTGATTCCTGCTGAGCAGTGGCAAACAAACCCCCACATTTCCCGGGCTCTCAGCACAAAGCTCGCTGTAGTGGCATGTAAAATATTTATACCACACTACTAAGCTGTAACTTACATTATCCATAAATGAGTTCAACAAGACATTTTCAGAATGCATTTTATTCTTGAGCTTGGTGCTCTCCAGAGTTCTGGGCTTTGATTCTACACCCCCTTCCTTATTTCATCTGTTCAGGAACAACTTGCATTTCAGGGAATAATGTTTAAATTTTTTATTTCTTCTCTGTTTGGGAAGCTGTGTTATTTTGTCAGGGCTGGTTTTTTATTTTTGTTTTCTATAGGTTTCTTCAGTCTGGTAAATTTATCTTTTTCTCTCTTTTAAAAAAGAGGAAAGCCAATATTCTATTTGAGCTCTCAAATTGGGAATCACTTTTGAATTTCCAGTTTCTCTGCCCTGTACTCCTGGGTTTCCTTGGGCAGATTTAGCAGCTTATTGGAACTCAGCTGAACTTAATTATCAGCAGATGTGAACACCTTTTAGAGTTCAGTTAAATTACACTCACTGTGCCTCCTGCAGATGAAAACTGTTGTTAACTTTGTGCTGGAGCTGGAGGAAGCACGAGGCTGAAGGGACACCTGCGTGAGGATGCAGAAGGATCTTTGTAAGGGATTCCTGCATGAGCTGCAGCCTTGTGCTTCCAGTGCTGGGTTGTTTGGGGTGGATTTATTGACTCATGGAATGTCCTGAGCTGGAAGGGATGAAGGATCATCGATTCCAACCCCAGGCCATGCAGAGACAGCCCCAGATCCCACCCTGAGAGTGGTGTCCAAATGCACCTGCAGCTCTGGCAGCCCTGGGAATGTTCCCGTTCCCTGGGGAGCCTGGGCAGTGCCCCAGCTCCCTCTGGGAGAAGAATCTTTCCCTAAATCCAACCTACAACCTAAACCCTCCCCTGGCCCAGCTCCAGCCCTTCCCTGGTCCTGTCCCTGTCCCAGGGAGCAGAGCTTGGAGCTGCAGCCCCCAGTGAGTCTCTCCTGAGCCTCCTCCTCTCCAGCTGAACACACCCAGTGCCTTCATCCCCTCCTCATATGGCCCCTCCAGAGCCTTCACCATCTCTGCAGCCTCCTTTGGACGCTTTTACCGATTGTTCAATTACTCTGAGTTGAGGTTTTTTGTTCTGACTGAGCCAGAGGAGCTGTGGAGTGACCGACAGCCGTGTCCAGCTCTGCTGCAGCCTCCCCAGGGCCTGGCTTTGGCTTGCTCAGCTGGGAGTAAGTTGTGATTGCAGAGGAAATGAGACAGAAACCAGGTTGTGGTTTTCCAAGAAATTTCTGGAAATTTCTTTGCTTTGAGGGTTTCTCTGGCCAGCTCTCCCTGGGTAATTCCATCAGCACTGCCTGTCCTCTGTGTGTTTCTCCCTGCACAGGCCACTTTCAGGGACAAAGTGGTGACAGTCACTTCCACCCCTGTTCTTTAAGGCTGCTCTTGCTTCCAGGAAAAGTCTTGTGGAGTTTTTTTTGCTTTTGTTACCTGTGTGGGTCCATTCCTGTGGTGCCATGACGATTTTTTTGCCTTTTTAAAAAAAAATATATCCTTTAACCATGTCTGGCCCTTAATTTTGGGATGAAGGATAGGGCATCACCTGCCCTGAGTCATTCTTTTCTGAATGGCTGAGTTCTGAGGAACCCTTTTTAAATGGAGCAGCACAGGGAGCTGATTCACTAGTGCAATTTCTCTCCTTTCTCTGAAAGAATTCACCTTCATCAAATTGGGTTGCACCTGAAATGGCCCTTTCCCTCCCCAAAACATCCTTGTTGTGAGAGGCTGCTGCTGCACAGAGAAATGTGCTGCTTTCATTACTTTAATAATTAAAAATGCACTTTAAAAAAATCCTTCTGCACACTCTATAGGAAAGGTCTGGTGCATTTATTGTAGCCTCTCATGGATCCTTATAGTTTTATGGGCACTTTAGAGTAGAAATAAAGATCCTTTTTATATTCCAAAAGCAGATGTCTTCAGAACTGCCATCCCATTCTGCACGGCCCCAGCATTTTCCTCTTTAAGATGTTGCATCTGGACCCAAGTTTTTACCTTTTTCCAGAGATGAGGCAGTTTAGGACAGGGGAAATCTCACTCAGCTGGCCCCGTGTCCTGTTGTCACTGTCATGAGCTGGGGGACTCTGCCCTGCACAACCTGAGTGAGGCAAGGATGGCTCTGCCCCCTCTACCCCAAATGTTCAAACCTTTAAATTCTCATTTATTTATTGCCTTTCCAAACTTGAGGTACATAAAAGCATCTATGGGAATCTTTCTTGTGGAGAGGGACTCAAAGCCTCAAGCTGAATCCTTCAGGAATGTCCACCCTCATCTTCCTCCTCACACCCAGGTTAAAACCTTGCTGAGGTGTCTTTGAGGCCCAGCTCAGCAGCAGATTAAATTCTGATGTAGTTATGAGGATGTGGCAAGCATCCTTTTGTAGTTATCCCATTTTCCATCTATAAAAGGAGGATAATCCTGACCTATTCCCAAAGGGCAGCTCCTAATGAAGCTCACGGGTCCTGCAAAGGATCCAGACCAACATGGATTTGTGTCTGGAATGATCCTGGCACTGCAGGGAGAGGAGGGAACTCAGAGCACTGAAGCAGCAGACAGGGGCCAGCTTTGTCTTTGCTGCAGGATATCAAAGGATGAGAAAATCCAAGAAGTTTAAAGGGGAGTTCTGTTCAGCAGAGTCACTGTAGCAGAATGGTGGATGTGAGCTGCTCTGGAAACTTTGGCTGATGTTCTCAGCACCCCTGGCTGGTGAGGGCTATTTACAGGGGTAGGTGCTGCAGTTTGGTAAAATATTCTCAGAAAACAAAAAAGCCATGAGATCTGGGCTCCAGCTTCAGGATAGGACCTGCAGCTTCTCCCCTGCCCAGCAGGACCTGAACCTTACAACTAAACTCTTGCTAATAGAAGGAGAAAAAGTCTATATTCACACAGCAAAAGCCATTCTAACATTATACATATAACATTTACCTTAATACTTGAGAAAAGCCAACATCACAATATGTATTTATAAAAAACCTGACCATGGCATTAATACAAGTCATATGAAAAATAACCTCAAGACCTCAACCCCCCCAAGAAAACTCAAATAAAACCAACCAAACTTCATCCACACCGTTGCTGCCAAAGAAAAGTTACATAATGAGGTAATTTCAGTTGGATTTAGGCTTTGATTTTTGCATCTTGGTGTGAATCTCGTCAATGTTTATAAAAATGGTCTTTTTTTGTGTTCATTGTGACACAACACAGAGAACCTTCAAAGCAGTTGTAGGGAAAAGGGAGTTGTTATTTTTGATAAATTATGTACGAAGGGAAGGGTACGGAGTAGCTCAATCTGTCCTTCCTCTCTTAGGACTTGAACACAAAAAAGAAAACAAGATTTGAAGCTTTTGAATGTTCAATCAGTGACAGAGACAGTACACAAGTGCTTTATAGTGACATTAAGGTCACTGAACATCCTCAGAAAACAGGACACACCGACATGGCAGTTGTTGATTTGATTTTATTTTTTCCCCAACTCTCTTTTTCCATGTGTTTCTCTTTCCCTACATTTTATTCCGGTGCTCCTTTTCCCTTGTGCTTTGACCTACAGACATTTTTAGGCAAACATTTCATTCCAGTGTTCCCTTTTCTTTATGCTCCAACCACCATTTTTAGGGAATTAAGTCATGTAATCACAGACTGAGCAAAGCTGTGGGGAAGGTTTTAGGTGCATCCCTGCAAATGTCCTTTCCCAAACCTTCCATCCTTGCCTGTGGCACTTGGGGAACATCTGCATGGATGTTCCATGAATCCAGGAAGAGATTCGTATTTAAGTGGTCTGAGTTTTGTGGCTGGAAAGAAATCACTAAATCTTCATAGAAATCATCTGGAGCAGAAGGGTTTGGAGTCACAGCTGCAAGCAGGATGTCAAAGTCTGGCAGGATGGAGAAAAAGCCTTCTGTGGGTGGTGTTCATGCCCAGAGAGTCTGGAGGGGAATCTCAAGGCTGGGGACAGCAGGTTCAAACTCCAGGAATTTTTCTGGGTGGATCAGAAATGGGGTGAACGTGACCATGAGGAAGAGAGAGCAAAAATCCAATCTTGGTGTTGGATTGACACAGAATTGAGGACAGGAACTGAATCTCTGCTCCCTTCCTGAAGCTGCAGGAATTGCCAGAGAATGCACCAAAGGATGGACACTGCAGAAGACAGGGATAATTAGTGAAACAGCAAACAGGACAGTGCTGCAGAAATGCTGAAAAAAACCAGTAATTCCTGGAACACCCTCTAAAAACAGCTCTGTTGTCCAAAATATCTGCAGCTGCCCCATCCCTGGAAGTGTTCAAGGCTGGACTGGGCTTGGAGTAACCGGGACAGTGGAACGTGTCCTTTCTTGGGGCAGGGCTGGGACTGGATTCAAGGTCCCTCCAAACCTAAAGCATTCTGTAATTCTATGAAAATATTCTTGCAAAAATAAATAAATAAACCAAATCTGAGGTAGAGGGAAAAGATAATTCAATTCTCATGTGTTTAATAGCAAGGACAGTCCTTTTGAGAGCCCTTTAGGCCATTCAGATTTCCTTGGCAGACAGGGAAAAGCTAAGCAGGAAACCTTGGCCAAAATGCGGTCTAGGCTTTCAAGCATCCCCCCTGGCAGCACAAATCCAATTTCACAGGTGGGAAACGTTCACTGGAGCTGTTCTGGGTGTGGACATCATCTGTAGAGATCCAATCTCAACCTGGATCTTGACAATTCAGTGAGTCCTGGTCTTAACTAACCTAAAAATCCTCTGAAGGATTTCCCTGCAGCCTGAGGTTCTGTTCAGGCAGCGGGGATGTGTTTGGTGCTGATAAAAACTCCTGTTTGTGTGGTTGGTTTGAAGAAGCAAAAAAAGAATGTTTTTTTGGGGTGAGTGTTTAAGTAATTAGAGAAAAATGAGGGGGTTCTTGATGCTTTCTGAGCCCTTGAAAGAATATTCCGAGTAGATCAGATCCAGCTTTGGGAAGACATAAGCTGATAGTAGAGTGGTTAAATAAATCTTAACACCAATCTGATATATTAATGACATACAAAAATTTGGATTAATAATAATGGCTGAAAGTTGCTGGCTGAACTATTTTCAAAGTGTTTGTCCAAAGCAAAACACAGCTCAGCAACCAAATGACTGCTGCAGGGAAGGGAAAATCTGCTTTTATTAAATGATGCTGGCACAAACAAAAACTATTTCCTTCCCCTCTTGACTTAATTTTTCTCTGCTTGTGCTTTGCATAATGAGCCTGGAGGTCCCCTGCTGAGTCAGGCCAGACCGAGGGGCACTTTCTCATTGTCCTTCTTGTGCTCCTGTGCACAGGGAGGGTTCTTGAAGCCAATCCTGGCCGTGACCTGGGGGGCTTGGGCTGCCCCTGCTGGCTGAGAACTGCTGGGCCTGGAGTGGTGTTTGCAGCATCTGTCAGAGATGGTCCCTGGCCTTGACTCTTGGCTCTGCTCCATGCAAATCCAGGTTTCTTCCCTATCCCTTGGGTAAGGAAAAATCTCCTTAAGGCTGCTCTCCAAGCAGAAGGGATCACTTGGGAAAGCCTCTCTTTGCACTGCAGCATACCTTCCTTGGGAGGCTGGAGCTGCATCCTGCTTCATTTCTCTGGCTGTGGGATGGGGGAAGGACTGCTGGTAGTGTTTTGTATCTCCAGGTGATCTGTATCTCCTGTTTTCCCTCTGATTTCTGTGTCACAAAGGCTTTTGCTGACCAGCAGTAACCCCACAGGTGCCTCTCCCAGGCTGTGCCCCTCAGAGGAGCAGGAGGATCTTCCCCTGTGTTTATTGTCCTTTGTCTCACCTTCTACAGCCACATCTGAGCTTCTTGCAGATGTGGGAGCTCTGACCTGTGCTGAAAAAGGCTATTAAAATGTTTCAGGGAGTCACAATTGCAATGGAGATCTCTGCAGGAAAGGGGAAGGTTCTTCTGTTTTATAAACCCAACTAGAGGTGCTGGTTCTGATGTCACAGCTGGGAGGGGGCTGCTTGGATTGATTTCCTCACCACCAGCAAACTGGAGAAAAGAGTGATGAGGTGAAGGGAACCCAGGAAACCCAGGAAACTGTGCCCAGACAGCTGGAAACCCTCCAGTCCTGAAAATGAACCATAAAAAGCTGATTTGTGGGTCTGAGGTTGTGGTGTTCCATGTGTCCTTTGCACCTCACCAAGGGAGTCCCAGCATGGATTGGAAGGGACGTTAAAGCCCATCCAGTGTCACTCCTGCCATGGCAGGGACACCTCCCACTGTCCCAGGCTGCTCCAAGCCCCGTCCAACCTGGCCTTGGGCACTGCCAGGGATCCAGGGGCAGCCACAGCTTCTCTGGGACCCTCCCCACCCTCCCAGTGAGCAATTCCTTCCCAATATCCCAACCAAGCTCTCCTCTTTTCCAGTCTGAAGCCCTTCCCTGTGTCCTGTCACTCCCTGTGTCCCTTGTCTAGAGTCTCTCTCCATCTTTTTTGTGGGTTGCTTTGGGCACTGGAAGGGGCAATTAGGTCCCCCCAAGAGCTTTCCCTTCTCCAGGCTGGACAATCCAATCCTCCCAGTCCTACACAATTCCAGATGTACAGAACCCGGTGTGTGCAGTGCAGGATCCCAGCTCAGGGAGGTTTCCTTCCCAGGGCACTGCCTGTCACCCTCTGCTGTCCCCTTCCTGCCTGGCCTCGGCACAGCCAGGGCTGTTTGCCAAAGGCAGGAGTCGGGGGTAAACAAATTCCTTATGTAACTTTTCAGTTGCCAGGAAATGTGATGGTTTTTGACTCCTGCTGTCTGACTGGAGCAATGGATTCGGGGCAGGGAAGGTGCCTTCAGAAATGAGTGGCTTTCCTTCATTCCAGGACACGGTTGACACTGCAAATAAACTCACAGGGCTGAGATCTGTGGCTGGGGTAAATAACTGTGACTCTGAGCTGGGCTGGAACACTGTAATGCTCATTTACCGTTACAAGTTGAATTGTAACAGCAAGCTGTTTAATGATTGCTCTGTGTCATGCCCTGAGCTGTGGGGCCAGGACAGACAGAAGCCACCAGCAGCAGTCCCAAATGTCCTTTAGGACCTGTCTGAGGAACCTGGCAGGTTCATTACTGACAGAGAACAGTGCTGAGCAGCATTTCTGCTGTTCCTCCTTCCTGCAGCAGCCTGTGCCTGAATTTCCAGTTACAACACTGGGGGTGTGGAATTCTGTCTGTGTTGGGAGCAGCTCTGTTTGAGAGCCTTGTCCAGGTTCTCAGGTGCCTGGGACATGTAGATGTCACTACCTGGGAATGAAGAATTTCAAAGCATTTTTTCCTGTCTGACTGAGCTGCATGTACCATCCAGCCCCAGTACTCCTGTGTCTGGTGGTCATTAACCACTGTTCCTCATTTCCTTGGCAATCAAAAGGACCATTATGGGGAGGCATTTGAGTTTGTGAAGCACCGGGAGAGCAAGGAGATGCTATCTCGATGCAAAATTATTTTATTTTTAAAAGCTCTTTTTGTTTAAATATGCCTCATCTCAGGGGTAGTTTAAAGTACATAATAGTCCATAGAACAGTTATGCAGACTTGATGCATTATGATATTTTTATGTAGTGTTTGAAAAATTGCAAAGGGAAGGGTTTACTTGCTTTAAAACACTTTCCACTCAAAAGCCACACAGCTCCATCCAACACCAGTGATTGTTATAAATAATAGAAAATTGTGAGTGAGCAGTATGAGGTGGCATGCTGATGTTTTGAAGTTCCCCTATCCCAAAGCACTTATCAAGCACTGTTAGGGAGGGTTTGGAATTAATGATTGACGTTATTGGAAATGCAGTGATCGTGTCAGATGGATGGGCTGGGAACAGCCCTGGGGAGAAGGGTGCAGCCCCTAGGGGGGCTTTGTCTGCCCTAAATGTCCCTGAAGGCCCTTCAATAAATAGAACTGCTTTTTATTCTCTTAATTTTGTCTGGCCTCTGTTTTTAGGTAGCCCCAAAAAGGCATCACCATCAGCACTTCCCTTCCTTCCCGTGGATTCTCCTGGCTCAGCACAGAGCCTGGCCCCTGGCCAGGCAGTTCTGCCTTTGGTCAGATGAGTTGATTTCCTGGGACAGACAAGAGCTGGTGGAGCAGCAGAGCTGCTGTCTCCTGCTGCATCTCCAGAGCGGGGGAAGGCAGGGCCGTGGCTCCCATGGTCCAAGCAGAAGGTGAATCCACGGGGAGGATGGAGCCCAGTCCCACCCAGGAGCTGGCACCTGATTTTCAGCTCCATGGAGACACCTGTTGCTTCCCTGTTTGTTTGTTTATTTCTCTGTGTCTCGCATTAGTGAGGCCTCCTAAAATAACAATATTTGTGTTTGCGCCAATCTCTGGGTTTGTAGCCTTGTGGATGAGGAGGATTTTGCAGCTCCTGGAAATCTGAGTTTGCTCTGACCTCAGCCAAGGACTCAGGACAGGTTGGGATGTTCTGGCAAGGTTTTGAGTGCTTTTGCCATCCCTGGCTGTGATGCTCTGGCCTTACCAGGCCAAACTCTTTGGGAAGAGGGAATTGCTGGATGTTAGAAGGCATCAAGCCCCTGCTGAGCTCTTTTTGCTGCATGGCTGTGTCAGAACCCAACTGCAACACCCTAAACTTAAACAAATTGTCCTTTGTCACTGGGTCAGCCTGGCTGCTCATCTGAGGCCTCCCTGACTTCCCAGCATTGATGAGGAGCAGCAGGGTTCCTCAGCAGCAGGGATGGTGATCCCGTTATCCCAATGGCTATCCCACTGGAG
>NC_031791.1:2733372-2752796 GCF_001522545.3 Parus major
TATCCCACTGGATAGACACAGATATCCCATTGGATAGAGACAGATATCCCATTGGATAGACACAGATATCCCACTGGATAGACACAGATATCCCACTGGATAGACACAGATATCCCACTGGATAGACACAGATATCCCACTGGAGAGACAGGGCCGCTCTGCAGTGCAGGGAAAAGGGCTGGAAAGGAACTGGAATGTGACAGTGAGATTTTCTCTGCTCTCCTTTCATTTAAAGTCCCCCTGGAGGTTCAGCATGAACAAATGTCATGGGATAGACTCAGCAGTCTGGGCTGGGAGGTGTCTGGTGCTTCACAGCCCAATTTATGCAGAAGAGACCAAATAAACAAGGTCCTGTCATATTTGTGTGGCCAAAAATGGGATTTGGCCATCCAGAGCCACTTGTCACTGACTGGGAGGACAGCAGTGTGTCTGAACTTCTGAAAAGGGCAGTTTTTAATTTTGGAGGATTTTTGAAATCTTGGCCTGTATTTTCTGGCTCCTACATCTGCACTGGGCCACCATATATTAAAATTGATTCCTTTTGGGCTCTCTTTTGGAGAACTGAGCAAGTGAAGCTCTCCCTTTTAATTCATATTACTTACCAGGGTTTTCGCAGCCAAGCTGCTTGAAAATAGTAGATCTGAAAAGAAAAATCCACTTTTAAATCATTAAAAGCATTAAAAGTTACCTTTGCCTGCTGCAAACATAATCCGTTAATAATGTGTCTTGTACTGGACAGATAATGGGAATCTTCCACCCAGGGATTAAAGGATTGTGCAAACTCAGCTGCTGATTTCCTGAGGAAATTTGTGTTCTTGGAAATCACAGGTGGGACCCCAGGGGTGCTGCCACCTGGATTAGGGCTTCCACTTTATGCCTCTCCTTGATTTTAAAACATGCACAAGTTTCTGTTTGAAAAACTCTGAGAACTTGGGATCTCTGAGCAAGGGGTGATGCCACAGCAGCTTTTTGGTTGTGTTGGCTTCAGAATAATCTCTGGAGCTCTGGAACAGGGATTAGGCTCTGTGACACAGATGTAGGGTGGCTTAAATTCAGGTTGCTGGTTGAATTTACCTTGCTCTCCTCTGTTCTAAAGGAAGAAAATCCAACAAGAAATGCGGGATATGAATGTTTTTATCTGTAAGTCAGCGTGCAAGAGTTGAACGATCCTTGTGTCTGGTGGGATCCTCTCTGGAAAATCTCAGCTGTTAAATTCACATGGGACACCAGTGAGTTCCTTGTAGCTCTTGTCCAAAGTAGGAACTAGAAGCTGGTCTGGAATTCTCCCCGGTACCAGCCAGAGCTGTTTTCCTGCTGGGAATATCACCCAGATTCCCAGGGGTCAGCAGGGTGGCCATGCCCTGAGGATTTTCATTGGGATTTCAGATTTAAAATCCACATTTTTGCCTCGGCTGTGATTCTGGAGTAATCCAGAAGGCTGTGACAGCAGAGCCAGCATGGAGCTCCTGGCTCGGTGTGCCTGGGGACAGGGAGGGAGGTGTTGGCATCGTCACCCTCATCCATCTCCCCGTGCCCGAGTCACTGCTGCAAAGGGAAGTTAAATGTTGGGAATGTTGTGAGCGGTGCAGACAAAGCCTCACGCAACTCTCGCTACAGCTGAGGAGGCTCTGCGGGGCCTGGGAGGTGTCAGCTTGATTTATCACTCAGCTCCTGCAGAAAATAAACAATCCTGGTGGCAGAACAGAGCCTTCTCCTTTGAAAAGCCATCAGATTTTCCAAGGAGATGGCCCTGGGAGGACAGGGGAGCCGGATCAGAGCTGCCAGGTACCTTGCACTGAGAGCTTGTTCCTGCAGCAAACTCAGGGGAAAACAGCTCTGGCTGCCTTCCTTCTGCTGGGGATGAAAGGAAAATGAAATGGAAATGGACCAAAGAGCAGCTGCTCTGAGTAGAAGCCTCATTTGCAGGGCTCACAGGGCAGGTGAGGGTGTCCAAGCCTTGGGAGTGACCCCTCAGGGGACAGTTCTCTGCTTGGACAGACTTTTCATGAGGTCTTCCATGGGGTCTGCACCATGTGGTGGATGTGCCACTCAGTGCTCCGGGCTGGTGACAGCATGGGGATGGATCACAGGTTGGACTTGATGACCTTGGAGGGCTTTTCCAACCTAAATTCTGTGATTCTGTCACTTTGCTTGGGACAAGTGGGAGTGTGAGTCCACAGGACATCAGCCCATCATGTTCTGCCCCATGGGAAGTGCATTTTGGATCCCTTGGGAACCCTCAGCTTCCCTGGAGGCAGGAGAGACAAGGAGGAACTTCAGGGAAGGGGGAAGATCCAGAAGCAGGGATATGAAACAGGCATTCTGGACCTGGGGAGAGGGGCCTGGAGGAGGACACCCAATGCTTTTGGGATGAGAGGAAGAACAGGACCCTCTGTCCCAGCAGCTCCTACACAAGACAGCTGTGTCCCATTGCAGTGCCATGTTTTGGATGCAGTGCTTTTTCTGGGATCAAGGGAGTCTGGACTGACAGGGAGGACAGCTGACCTGTTCCTGACTCTGGTGTGACACCAGGTGAATTCTTTTGTCTTTTCTCCTTTTGCCTTTCATTTCTGCTTGGGCTGAGATGGGAATGCTGGAGCTGTCACCTCAGCTGTGCCCACCGTGAGTGTCCTGTTCCCACTTCCCTGGTGCTCTCTGGGACCTGGAGAGGCACAGTTTCACCCCAGCTGTGCCAATTTAGCTGAAGCTCAGCCCTGGGCTTTCTTCCCTTGGAAAAGAACAGTATTAAGCTCCTTAGAGATGGACAGGGATCTGCAGCCACCCCCAAGAGCCAGTGGTGTGCTCTGGAATCCTGCTTCCAGAGCCTGAGCTCTTATCCCCATGGGAAAACTGGGATGGAGTGGTGAAAGGGGTTCAGCCATACCTCAGATGAGCTGGGAGCAGAGCAGAGGATAAATCCAAGGGTTTGGAGGGGTCTCCTGGACTTTCTGTTGCACTCAGCAGGACGTGAGGCTATGTTGGGAGAGAGAAGAGCATTTACTCATCCAGAGCAGCTGCTGCTTTTCCTCCTTCCCAAACATCCTACGGGATCCATGCGAACCCCACGGTACCATTATCATCTGCAGGGATTTCCTAGGCAGCCTAAGTGCTTAAATCTCATTAAAATCCATCAGGAATTTGGCCTTGCCAGTCTCATTTGTGCCTTTGAAAGAAACCAAACCTTGTATTCCTTGTCTTTAAGAGGTTTTTCCTCCGGATGGAGCAGGCTGCAGTGCCTTGGACTCTGCGTACTCTGCACCTCTGCATTTCAGAGCTGCTCTCAAGGTGCATCTGGGCTGCTCAGGGATGCTCCAGCCCATTATTTAGGAAGTATGGAGCAGAGGATGAGTCAGTGAAGTGATTTTCCCAGGAATGGATGGGGCAATAAACATCTCTCTGCTCATAACCCAGCAGCTCTGAAGAGCTACTACTGGGCTGCTCTGCTGCTGCTGGGCTGCTCTGCACTCAGATAGCAATTAGGTTGTGTATTAAATTAAAAAAAAAACAGAGCAGTGGAGTTGAGCTGTGCTGTAACTCACTGAAGTTCACCCCTGTTCCGCAGTGCTAGGTTCTGTAAAACTTCCCTGTTTATTTTCGTGGTGTTTGCAACACTGACACATTCCTTTTGTCCGTGGAGAATCACAGAGTCACAGCATGGTTTGGGTTGGAAGGCACCTTAAAATCACCTCATTTCACATCCTTGCCATGGGCAGGGACTCCTTCCACCATTCCAGGTTGCTCCAAGCCCTGTCCAAGCTGTCCTTGGACACTTCCAGGGATGAGGCATCTACACCCTGGGCAGAACTTGGCTTCCAGGAGCACTAGGTTTTGACTTTGGAGGCTGATTCCAGCCAGATCTCTTGTGTTGGAAGGTTGTGGAGCTTTGGGACATTAATTTATCTCCTGGGGGAGGTGGATGCCTTATGCAAGCTCTGTGAAGAGGGGAGGTTGTGCTTCATGATTAGCCTTGGTATCCAAACACCCCAAACTGCAGTTCAGAGGAAGCTGACAAGTTCCTTCAGCCCCAAGTGCTTGAGCTAAATTTATATTCAGCTCTTACACAGCATGACTGGAGCAGTCCCTACATTTAAGGTTTGTCCCAGCCAGCAGCACCCTTTAAAATGCAGGTCAGCCTTCCTCTAAGTGTGACCTCTCCTCTCAACTCCTGGATTTTGAACACTGACACTGGAGTTACATTTCCAAGACTTTCTTCAAAGGCCTGAGGATGGAAAGCTGAATTTTTGTTCTACTCTTTTGAAGGGTGAGTGTCTCATGAAATAACATTACAGCAGGAACTGGGAGAAGAAAAATTAACATGATCAAAGGTGGCAGAATCTGTTATATTGGGCAAATGCCTTATTTGATTTGTATCTGCAGCAGTGGTCACACTGCTGTGTCTCAGAGCCTCACACATCTGAGAGCTCTGCTTCCCCCGACTTTGTGCGTAATGTACAAATGCAGGTTATTGTGAAAGGGCAAAACCCCCAACCAAATCCTCTTACAGGTTTTTAAACCTTTTTTTTTTTTTTTTTTTTTTCTTAAATGAGTGCTGTCCCAGGTGGGCAGAGTGAGGATGAGCCACGCTGAAGTCTGACTCAAACAGGTGAAGCATCCCTGGATACTGCCCTTTTCCATAGCCACCAGCAGCCTGCCCCTGCTTTGGCACATCAGTCCCTTCATCCATCCTGCCAGGCTTCCAGAGAGATTCCTGCCCTGGAATCAAAAGGGAAATTGTAAATAATATCTGACCATTTGGAATTCATGACTCTGAGATCATTACAGGGAGCCTGTGGGACTCATGAGCCATCCTGAGGCTGCCACAGAGCCAGGCCCGAGCAGCTCTCAGGGCTTTTTCTTGTAGCATCAACGAGGTCATCACCAGTGACCCCAGTACAGCCCAGTTTGGCACAGTGCTTGTAAATATAATTAGTGCAGGAAACATTTTCCCTCTTCCAGGAGGTGACTTTTCATTAAATGAGGGGAAGAAAAGGCCATGAGGGAGCTTTTGTCACGTGGCAATAGCCAGGTCCACCTCCAGTTCAGGTTGCAGCCTGGTGATGGATAGGGAACTTCATAAATCTTAAATGCTTACAGAGAATGGAAACATTTTTCTCTTTCTCCTGGAAAATGTTCCTTCCCAATTTGGCAGCTGCTGCTTTTGTGGGGAAGTGTTTGTTGGTGTTTCTCTGTCTCCCTCCATTCCTCACCTCGGCAGGCTGGGAGGTGTTTTTGCCTGAGAGCTTCTCCCAGCTCTGGCTGATTCCCTGGGCATGCCTGGGAGAGCACCGGCAGGAGGAAAAGGTCATAGGAAAGACAGGAAAGATGTGAGAGAAAAGAGGAGTAAGTGGAGGAGACAGGAGGATGTTTTGCTGTCTTGCACAAGGAATAATGTGAGTCAGCTGAGGCAGAGGAGGGAACCCGAAACAGAAGGAAAACATGGTGTGAGAGTGAAAAGGAAAGATGTGAAAGAGGAAGATGTGGAGCAAGAAAAAGAGTAAGGAGGTAAAAGGGAGTTTGGAAGAACGATGGAAGAGAATGGAGGTTTCCCATGGTCAGCTCTGCACTGTTCTCTCACTGGGAATGAGGGATCCTGCTCCTGAGGCTCTCATCCCTCACTTCATCCACCCCCAGGCTGGCACTGCCCTTCCTGCCCAGGAATGGGGTCTGGCTTTGCCTCTGGAGAACAGAGGGATCTGGGTGCACCAGCCAGGATCAAGGTCCAGGTGGGGTTTGCTGGAGAGCCCTTGGAACTCCCCTCGTTCCTTCTGCCAGGAACCTCCCTGGGACGTCCCATCCCTTCCCAGGGTCACCAGATCATGGATTGTTGTGTGACTGGAGGCCATTGTGGGTGCAGGAGATCTGTGGTCTCCTTTTCCAGAGCCTCCACCATCCCCATCATGCCCAGGGCACCAAAGTGGTTCTGGCAGGGCCACGGTGGGGCCTTGGTGCAGCAAGTCCAGCTGTGGTTAGATTTGATCTTGGAGGTGTTTTCCAATCATAAAGATTTGAGAATTCTGTAATTCTGGGCCTCTGAGAAAAACTGAAGCTCTGGGAGGAGAAATGAAGCAGCCAAACCAGGGAATGTTGAACAGGAAGGTTAAATGAAGTGTAACAGCCCCATCCTCCTCTGGAATAGCAGGCTGCAAAGGGCTGAAGGAATCAGCTGATGGGAATTTAAGAGAGATTGTGATCAGTTCTGTTCTCCATCAGATTCTCCATTCCTGACTCTCCAGTGTGAGCCAGAGGTGTTGCACCACTAAATTTTGTGGGATTCACTCTCTTTCCCATTGGAAAGCAGCAATGATCCCTTTTCCAATGAGCAGGTCTGGTTTTTCTCCTCCTTGGCCATGGCAGTCCCTTGGTAGGACTGTCTGGGCTGAGCTGCTTCTCACTGGAGGAGTTAAAATGAACTCAAAAGCATTAAGGCCTCTTTAATTCAGAAGAGGAGGGTTTGTGTCATGGTCTCACACAGTTTAACTAATCTACTTTAAAATTAATTTGGTTTAATTTTCCTTAGGGCCCCCATGTGGATATACCCTTAAATACCTAGAATAAATAACAGGTAACTTGGTTGTAAATCACCACAAGTAATTGTGTACCTACTTCCCTGTTGTAAATCAGCAATAACTCCAGAGGGGCTGATTCTCTCTGTGTATACCTGCAATAAACGAGGAGTAACCTGCTGTAAGTCAATAAAGGTAATTTTCTTCCTACTTTCCTGGGATAAAACAAGAGTAAGGAGCTTGGCTGAGAGAAATTCAAAGCAAGAAGGTGAATATTTTTGCTTCTGAGGATAATTAATGACAGAACCCCTGACCAGGGACTGTAATGGGCTCGGTGGGACTGCAGATTTCTTTTCTCAAGCTCAGCTCACTCCCTGAGCCTGCCCTTGTTCAAGCAGGGATGAGCAGGGAGGAAGGTCCCTGGCCTATGGTAGGCAGAGCTTCATTGTAAAGAAGCATTATTTACTCCTTGCACACAAACCTCCCGCCTTGTTAACCCTGGGAGAGCCTGGGAAGGGCAGGAGCACTCTGGAAAGTTCCAGATGGCTGAGGAGGAGGCACTAAATGGGCCAGGAAAGGCTGAGGCAGGGTTATCCCACCTCTCTTGGATCCCGGGGTTGCTGTAGCTGGGGTCTGGCTCAGAGGGAGAACTGAGTGTGGCAAATGAAGGAATTCATTCCTGCCCCCTACCCCTGCATGAAAGTCAAGTCAGCAGTCATGGGATCATGGAATGGTTTGGGTGGGAAGGGACATCAAAGATTTGTCCCATTCCTGCCATGGGCAGGGACACCTTCCACCATCCCATGCTGTTCCAAGCCCCATCCAACCTGGCCTTGGGCACTTCCAAGGATCCAGGGGTAGCCACAGCTGCTCTGGGAAATCCATTCCAGCCCCTCACCACCCTCACAGGGAGGAATTTCTTCCTAATATCCCATCTAACCCCTGCCCTCCTTCAGTTTAAGGCCATTCTCTCTTCCCCTGACACTCCAGGCCCTTGTAAAAAGGCAAAACTTTTCAAATTTCCAGGTCCTGCATCACACCAACACAGCTCAGTGATGTTTCCAACTCCCACCAGGGAAAATAAGTGGGAATTTGTATAAGCTGGAGCTGTTGGGGCCACCAATGCTTGGTGATCATCCTGACAGACCCCCACACTGTGCAATGACTGAGTTTTGTCACACCCTTGCACCTGAGCCAGCTCCAAGGTGAAGCTGCAGTGGTGGCACCTAAAGAGCCAAATTTACACCAAAATATTTGGTGGTAATCGTGTGAGGTTCTGACAGTAAAATGTCAGGGTACTTAACTGCTGGCTAACACCCTGAACTCGTTCTTTGCTTCCCCAGTTTGTCCATCGCTGTAAGCCCAAGCAGGATTTATGACTTAGGACCCTGGGAAAGAACTCCTTACAGTAATGCTGGTAGATCATATGTTAGATTTTTTTAAATTTTTTTTTTCCCCCTTCTGAAAAAACAGCCTCTGGCAAATTTTCCACTCAAGTCTAAAAATTGTGTGTTGCTTCCCAGAGCCGAGCCCTTCTCCTGCTGCACCACAGAACGACGACAGACGAACATAATTAGCAAAGTGAGTAGAAACCCCATCTGATGTTGTGGCATTTCACACCCTATTTACAGAGGAATTAACACCTTCACTGTCACACTCGGGACATCGCCTTGCCTTTCGCTCTGCTCAGGATTTCTTGAGGAGAAAATTGATTTAACCACGTGCCAATCGCTGCCTCCGTGAGGGGTCTGTGGGGCTCTGTTGGCCTCTCCCCTTGGGTCTCACAGCTCCTGCGCAGAAATAGTCCCCAGCTCGAAAATCTTTATTATTTTCTTACTGATTTGGTTCAGCCTTGTATTCATTGCCCAAATTCCTGGCTGCAACTCAGAACTGAACTCCCAGCTTTCCAGGGATTTTTATTTGTGTGGATAAAGCTGGCCCTGCTCTCATTAGCAAGGCTCCATTGCCAGATGCTCTCCAGCCTAGATCGTTCAGGAGAAGGGTTTGGAGCCTTTCCCTTTGCAGAAATGGGAAGGCCCAAAGTTGAGCAGAGGAGTGAAAAAGGGCTGCTTGCTTTATTGTCAGATCCCATTGATCAGAGCTTGGCCTTAAAGCTGTTAAAGTGGAACAAAAACATGGAATAAAGGCTAACAGCTGGTTTCATGAGGCTGAGTTGAGTTTTTGCTGGGGATCTTTCATGTCCATGGTGAGTCAGGACTGTGAATAGATGGCCCATAGATTTATGTCTCATCTGTAAAGAGTATTTGAGGTCTGGAAACATCTCTGCGTGTTTTGTGTTTGCACTGCCATAACAGATCTACTCTCCGAAGGAATCCACTCTGGAAGAGGAGCTGAATGAATGTATGCATGAGCAGAGGCCGTGTGCCTGCATGAAAATGGGAAAACTCCATCTTTTATGCAAAGTGGGAGAAGATAGACTGTGCTTTCTGTGGCTCACGTGGAGGAGCACTAAAGAAAGCTCACCCAAGCCCAATCCCAAAGGTCTGGGGAGAAAACCCAATCCCAGAGGTTTGGGGAGAAATTCCTGAGGGCAGGTTCAGGAGGAATCTCTTTTGGGGCATCATTACTGTCTCATAAGAGACACTTTCAGATCTTCAGCTGGATTTACTTGCAGTTTTCCTTGCTATAAGCCCAGGCTTTCCTTCTCCTTTTTATATTTGCCCAAATCTCTATTTTTCCATACCTCCCTCCCCACTCTGTCCCCCCATTCCCCAAGGACTCCTGTTCCCAGGAGGGGTTTTGCAGCAGGTTCTGTGTGAGACACTGCAGAGGAGCGAGTTAAAACCACAACTAAAACTTCCCTGGAAGAAGCGGACGGAGAACTGAGGAAATGGGACTCAGCAGGCTCTCCTAAAATCACCTGCCAGGCTGCTCCCTTGGCTGAGAGCCCTTTTCCAGCCCAGCTCCCTCCTCTTCCTGGGCAGCAGAGGAGATTCTGTTTGACAGGGCTGATCCTCGGAGTTAAAAGTTTATTCCTCCATCAGCACATTCATGAAAAGAGAAATGTAGCTCGGGGAGGAAGGCTTATGAAAGGAAAATCAAACTAAATCTATCAATTCCCCATCCTGAATAAATGAATCTATTAAGGTGGGGTGAGATGCCTGGCAGATAAGGGGTGTTCCACATAAAATGGGGAATGAAAACCCAGCCAGCCCTATGCAAACCCGGTGCTGAGCACTGGGATTGTCTCCTGTGTGCTGTCGGCTTTTCCACCTGAGCCACAATTTTCGAGTTGCTGCCTGTGAGGAGAATATTCCTTGTCTGGGTTCAGGTTAGGGAAAGCTGATGGGAAGAAATGCCAATAGATGGCGCTTGGGAATACATGGAGGAGAGAACAGGTTTGGTGGGAGCGCTGGAGAACGTTCCTCGGTGAGCTCCTGGATTTGCTCTTCCCGAGAAGCACAGGGAGATGTGGATGCTCCTCCTGCCATCCTTGGCCATCCTGCCTGGTGCTGCCTCTCCTCTTGTTCCCCAGTTGTTCTCGTTTGGATTTTAAACCAGACAAAGCCTTTGGAGATGAGATAAGCGGGGCTGGCAAAGCCAGGTCGCCGAGGAGCTGGCCCGGGTACATCGCGGGTAAATCACGGCTCTACCTGCAGTGACAGCAGTAATTTATCTCAGGCTGGAAAAAGCTGCTGCTTCCCATCCTGGGCTCTGAGGGTCATTCATCACTTTTTGTTATTTTTATAACAGAAGAGAGAGTTCTGGCTCCCTCCCCCCATTGCCTCCAGCCGCTCCCTGGGGACAAATTAGCTGCTCCGAAAATGGATGAGCTCAGGGGCTGTTTTCATTTATGTTTTTAATAGTGTAACCAAAGCCCTCAGACATGCAGTGCTCCCCTGAGCAGGGGCAGATGGAGCAAGGCTCTGGAACTCTGCCAGGGAGAGGATGTGGCCTTTGGGTCCTGCTGCTGAGGTGGCAGGTGGTGGCATCCCAAGGCCTCATGGTGTCTCTGAATCCAGCACAGCATCCAACAAGAGCCTGGGGCTCCTGCCAATCTGGGGTGGGGAGGATTTTAGGGTTTCTCTGGAGCCCTCACTGCTAAAACAAAAACTGTCTCTGCTCCTGAAGCCTCCTCATCTCTGGTCTCTGATCCTGTGCCAGACTCAGCCATTCCAGGGCCGTAGGAACACTCAGCTCTGTTTCCTCGAGATGCTGAGCTCTGCATGACCACGGGGTTCTACATCCAGGCACAAACAGGTACAGGTTTGATCTCTGCTGGTTTGCTTGGCTACATTCAATGTTCAATGTATATTCAAGAAATTGTTTTTGAGAGAAATCTGATGAATACTCATATACCCAGAGAAGCTGTGGCTGCCTCTGGATCCCTGGAAGTGTCCAAGGTCAGGCTGGACAGGGCTTGGAACAACCTGGGATAGCAGAAGGTGAAGGCTGGAATAATCTTTAAGATCTCTTCCCACCCAAACCATTCCGTGATGATTCTGTGATGTATTTCCAGCCCATCCTGGATCTGCCATTGCCCTCCTGCTGCATGCTGAGGCTTTAGGGGGTTTTTTTCCTTCATGTCTGACTCCTATGGGCACTGAGGAGCTGTAACCAGGCAGCAGGAGAGGGAAGATTGGACATGGAGTCCTTGGGGAGGATACAGGTGCTCCACGATCCTTCTCTGGCTGAGGGGACATTTCCTCAATGACTCTGCCAATCACTGTCCCTCAGCCTGTCTGTCACTTGTTGTGCAGCTGGAGAATTCACTTCACAGAGTGGCCAAAAGTGGCAGATTTTTATGTCTGGAAGGGCTCATTTTGCATCATTCTGGGCCCCAGGGAACAGAGCCTGTGAGGTGGCATCCACAGCCCCATTTCCATGGAAATTTCCCAGCAGGCAGGGGAGGCCCTGGATGTATTAACTTACCGGGACATTGCAGATGGGCAGATTTGCCTTGTAGTGCTGGAAATTGCTTTTGTGTCTGACATGTCACAGTGGTGAGCCTGCTCAGAGGAAGGGCAACGAGGAGAAAGGGATGGGGATGTCCCCTGCTCCTTCCTCTCCTCTGCCTTCCCCCACTACAGGGAAAGCTTTTAGAGCTGCAGATTGTGATGGAGATCACAGAATTGTGGGGGGGTTTGGGTTGGAAGGGGCCTTAAAGCTCATCCAGTTCTACCCCTTGCTGATGCCTCAGGATTTCAGCTTTTCTTTTCTTCATAGATTTGTAACCCTGCAATTCTTCAGTGTGTAACTCCAAACTCTACACACAGTGTGAGCTGCTGCTTTCCCATTTGGGTCACACACAGCAATTCCTCTCCAGGCCTGGCAATCAAGGACACCTCACTGCCTCAGGCCCCAGAGATGGAAACAAAAGGGAGTTGGGGGCAGCAAACTTGGGGTAAATGACTTCATTACCTGAAGCTGGAATTGGGAGATTAACCCCAATATGGAAATGGGCCAAACTTATAAAAGTGTGAACCCTGTGACCCGTGGTCCATTTTGGGTGCAGCCCCTGGGGGGCTTTGTCTGCCTGAAATGTCCCTGGAGGCCTCTCAGTAAACAGAATAGTAATAAATAGCTTTTTATTCCCTGAATTTTGTCTGGCCTCTGTTTTTAGGTAGCCCCAAAAGGCATCACTGCTGTGGCAGGGATGCAGCTGCAGACAGATGTTGTTGGAGTGGGAGCTGTTGCTCTCTGCTGGTCCTGGCCCCCGCATGGTGGAGGCTGGAGAGGCTGTGTTGGGGGTAACCTGCTCCAGACCTGCCTTGCAGGATTGGTTTGGATTCTCATTTTGGGTTTTGTTGGGTTTTGGATTTTTTTTTTCCCTTTTCTTCCCTCCTCCTGTCGATTGCACAATGCATAACCTCGGCTGCCTTGGCTGTGACAGGGTGGTGATTATTTATTGTCATTTGCAATGACGCAGGGACAAGCACAGACCGTGTACAGCCATTAAAGGCTTTTGTGGGAAACTCAGGAGGGGCCAGGCCCTCTCAGGAAGAGAAGTGGCCCCGTTCCCTCAGCTGCAGGGAGCAGCAGGGCCTCGTGCTCACCATGGCCATGGTTCAGGGCTCTTCCATAGCCTCCCTAATTGAATCATTTGTCTCCCCAAATGCCCACTGGCTTCACTGAAGATTTGTGGGTCCTCTTCATTATTAGTATCATTAATTTTTATTTAGACAGAATTGATGGCCTTGTCCACGAAAGCTGATCCAAAGTTGTGTCTGGAAAATGCACTTAGGGGCTGGTGGGGATGGAAAGCCCCGGGGCTGGGGCCATGCCCTGCCCTGGGGGTGATCTGGGCCACAGCCAGAGCCAGAGGGCCACATTTCTTTGAGAAAGGTGCTTGTGCAACCTGGAGCTGACAGAAGAGTTGGTGGGTGGGATTTAGGCCACCTAAATATTGCTCCAAGAGATACAAGACTTCCTAACTATCACTTTACTGTTGTCTTCTTTTTCTGGGGGTCTTGTGAGCAGAATCACCACCCAAACAGTGTGGAGTGATCAAATTTCACAGACAAAGAACAAAATCCAAATGTCTTGGATGATTTTTGTCCTGTTCTCCCTGGAGAGAAGTCACATTGCTGTTGCAGGTGTTTCTGGTCCAAGAGGGGACCTCTCCCTGCTGAGCCCAGCTGGGGCAGAGGCCGTGGGCAGCAGAGCTGAGGGCAGGCACCTGCATGTGCTCATCTGCATCCTTCCCTTGCCAAAAATCAGCATTTCTACCTTCTTGTAAACGTGAGGGCTCCTGGAGGTGAGGACATGGCTGTGGCTCCTGACTTTGCTGGGACAGCCCAGGAGGAGGAGGAGGAGTCAAAGTGCAGTGCCTGCAGTTGTGTGGAGCCGTCTGTGCTGGGAGTTGGCTGCCACTTGGTTTTGGTGGTTTGCTGCTTGTTTTTTTTTTTTTTTTTAAATTCACTCTTCCACTTAAACTCTTCATTTGGCTGCCACTTGCTGGGCCTGCCAGCTGCTAACAACCACCAAGGGACTCAGGCAGCTTTGCAGACTGCCTCAGAATGCCTCAGGCAAAGCCTGAAACGCATAAAACATGAAAATAACCTTTTGTATTTGCTTGCAGTCTCACACCCTTCATCCTCCTGGGGTGGGGAGTGATAGGTGAGGTTCACATGCAGCAGGTGGAGGTGGGTCTGTGTTGCAAGGTGCTGGTTTCAGGCTGGGGCTCTATTTTTGTTATTTTTAGGGAATGTTGCAGACCGTGATTTGGGAGGGTGACCTCCTGCATGTTCAGTCTGTGCTCCGGTGGTTTTAGCTTGGCTCTAAAGGAAGCAAGGCTGACATGAACCATCACATGTGATAAAGAAATCAGGTATTGCAAGACCCTCACTCTGTCGAGCAGCTCAGGGGAGGAAGACTCCGAGTGGTGACATTTTTGTGGCACAGCTTTTTATTGAGATGTGCAAGCACTGACCCCAAGTTTGGATGGGGCTGAGCAACCTGGTCTAGTGGGAGATGTCCTTGCCCATCTGTCCTGGTTTAGGGCAGATTTGGGAGAAAACCTCCAGTGGGGCTCCCCCCCGGGAAGCAAACCCACGTGGCCCTTTTCTCCCATCCCCCAACCGGTTCGGGAAGAGATTTCTCTGAGAAAAGTGGAAAAAACCTGTTTATTTCACAGGTACAGCACTACCCAGCACAAGAATGAACGATACCAAATTACAAATCCTCTTGCCGTTCCAAAGAGATGACAAACTTCAGAGGGTCTCTTTCCTGTGGGTGTTCACTCTGTTATCAGTCCCTCTGGTGCTGGAAAATGCCGCTGCCCAGGCTGGGCTCCACGGGTGCGAGCTCACGGTGCTCCCCCGAGTCCCCAGTCCAGAGCAGGTTCAATTCGTTTCAGAAAAAGGGAAAGAAAACAGTCCAGGAAGACCTCTCTGCTCTGACTAGTTGGAAAGCCAAGGCGATCTGTCTCTTGTTGTCTGTGTGTGCTGTATTCAAAACTCCCGATGCGGGGGGCAGCAAGTACAGTCTCTGATAACAGACTCGGTGCTTCTTTTCCACTCACTTTTACTCTTAGATGGAATTTTAAGAATACAAAACCTGTGTCTGGGTTAGGTGGACGAATGGGGATACAATTTAAAATCATAATCAACCCAGGACACCATCCCAACGAGATGATCTTTAAGATCCCTTTGAACCCAAACCAGTCCGAGATTCTGTGATTCCCCATTTTTTGCTGTGTTTCCCAGGATGCAGGAGGGCAGAGCATCTCCATCCCTCTTCCTGCTGCATCCTCAGTCTATGAGCAGCATCCCCAGGCTCTGCTGGTGCAGGCTTTCTTTGGAACCCCCTGAGATTCTTGATTCTGGTCTCTGGCTCTGAGATTGTTAAATTGTGCTGGTCAGGTTTATCCTTCCTTAATCCTGCGTTATTCAAATGTTCTGCTCTGTCTTTCATGTTAAACAAACAGACAAACACAACCCCATAGGAAGCAAAGTCCTGATTTGCTGATTAGACCCAGCCCTGCTGGAATCTCATCCTAAAATCCATCAGAGTGCATCTGGTAGGCTCCCCTGGAGAACTGCAGCATTTCGAGACTCCAAGGGCTGACTTGAAGTACATTTGCATTCGAGTGCAGATGACAAGGACCCGCAGACAAGAAGCCCAGGTCAGCTGTGTGAGGCCAGCTCCGCTCGGGTAGGTGTGAAGAGGTTGTAAAAGAGGCTGTCAGGAGCATTAGTGCAGGGAAGGGAAAAGAGCAGCTCTGCTGGGCTGTATTTGCTGCTGTCTGTTATTAGCAGTTAAAACACTGCTGCGCTGGTGACACTTCGTAGTGTTTAGCCAGGAATGAAAAGAAGTGATGAGACTTGCAGGGAAAAAAAAAAAAAAAAAAAAAAAAAAAAAAAAAAAAAGGGAGTTCAAGATAAAAAAAAAATATTTCTTCCTTCCACACATAATCTGGAGAATGTGAGAGAGATGTCACCAGGCAGATAAATGTTCCTTTCTCCCTGGCCTCGTGTCTGCACTGGGAGGGAGGGGACAGCAGAAAACTTGTGCACAAACTCCTGAGTTCCTTCACACACTTCACTTTCTGCTGCTGTTAAGGCTTGCCAGAAAGTGTGTTTCACTTTCTCCTGATTTAACTCAAGAGCTCTCAGTGCCTTTTCCAAGCCCTGTGTTGCAAGACCTTCCAGTACTGGGAAAAGAAGCCCTGTGACCTCAGAGTGAGATTCCTCCCTCTGGAGCAGGAGCTGGAGACTCAGTGAAGTCCTTCCATGTGCCTGCTCCTTCTCTGCCCGCAGGAATTTTGAAGTGAGATGAGGCAAAGGTTATTTTGTGATTCCCTGCCCTTGCTCAGTGAACACAAGATCTGTTTATTGTTTTCCCTTTCCAAACTCTCCCATTCCAGTCTGTTCTTTCATGATTAATTTGCCTTTTACTCCTTCCAAGTGGATGCACATTTTTAATTGTGTGAAGTTGGTCTCCTTAATTCCCTGAGTTTTCCCATCCTCCAGTAAAGTTGTCCCAATATTAGGTGCCCAAAGAGATTAAAAAAACAGCCCCTGCACCCCTGGGAGATGTGCCTTTCTTGCTGCTCCTGCCCAGTATAAAATGATCTCTCTCCTGTCTCTCCTCAGGATGTGCATCCCTGCTAGGAGGTTCTGCCTGATGCTCAGCTTAATGTATTCCCTGCACAGTTTTGTGCCATTATTCCTAGTTAAACTCTCCTGGATCACCCAGAACATGAGGAATGCGCAGCAGCTTCCCACAGCACAGCATAATTAGCTGCTTCAAAAACTACCTGCAAAGAGTGATGCCCTCATTATGCCGAGCAGAGGAGGCTTTGGTGGGGCGAGATGTCTCCAGGAAGGAGATGCATTTCTCTTCAGAGCAAGAACAAGAGGCAGCCCTGGCCCTCCTGCTGTTCCCTTCATCACTGGTTTCCTCAGGAGCCTGAAGGCACCTGGCAGAGCCCCATGATGGAAGCAAACACCTTGGAGCATCCGTTACTTCGTGGTGATTAAAGTAAAACCTCCTGGTTCGTGTGCTGCAGGAATTAAGCCAGGAAATAGCCACCAGTGTTGTTTAAAAATGCTTTATTTGCTATTTTGCTGCAAAACAGGTGAGTGGGTGCTGCTTTAGTCAGCCCTGGTGGTGGAGGCTCCTGGGAGCCCATCACATTCCCAGCCATCCTCAGCTGGAATCCTTCCCTGCCACCATGGGGAGAACAAGCCTGGTCTATCAGTTGTTCTTTATTCTCTGATAAAACAAAGAAGCTGGCCTTGGGTTGAGAGCTGGCCTTGATTTTTCCCACTTTATTCCTGGAATCCAGAGCTGGCCAAGAAGTCTCCAGTGCCTGTCTGTCTGATCACAACAACCCTTGATGTTCCTGCGGCGTTTCTCGTCAAGGATCTCCGAGTGCTCTGCAAACAAAACCTCAGTAAGCCTTCTATGAGCCCTCTGGGGTGGGTATTATGCTCCTGACTTAGCAGATGAGTAAACAAAGGCACAGCAGCTCAAGTTTTCTGTGTTCAGAACACTTTGTCAATATTACCTGATTAATCCTCACACCAGCCTTGCCTGGGGAGCTTTGGGCCCCTTCAGGGGCAGAGCAGAGTCACAGTGGGGATGTCCTGAGTGCCACTGATTGGGGTCAGCACACTGAATAACGGGGTGGTTAATGAGCCACGAGTCAGGGAATGATGGAATGTCCAGAGCTGAAGGGACCCCCAAGGATCAGCCAGTGCAACCCCTGGCTCTGCTCAGGACACCCCAATCCCTCCCTGTGCCTCAGAGCGTGACTGAGCTGGGCTGCTGGAACCTGGGTCCTTTAATTGTTCAAATTCTGTTCATGGCCCTGTCAGACTCCCTTGTAGCTTCTTCAAAGCCCAGACTTGAGGTCTGGGACTGTTTTCAACAAGATCTGGGGGCAGGGGATGATCATGGCAGTTCTGATTCCTGAGCCATGGCACAGGCAGGAGCCCAGGCAGACACAGACAATCAATCAATCAATTGCAGAATTAATACCAAGCAGGGAAGGTTTTTGTCTTGGTGAGGGGTTGGCCTGGTTCTCTCTGCTCTTCTGTGAGTGTCACCTTCTCCAAGGACAGTCCCTGTGTGCTGTGTCAGTGTAGGACATAGAAATGTGAGTATTTCACTGCTCTTTTCCCAGTCATGGCAACTCTTGAATGTTTAAATGCTCCTCTAGTAGTTGAATAAATACTTCATATTGGCTGTTAGTCAGAGAAGGGCTTTTTTAATTCCGTTTTGTGATCTGAGGAGAGCAGCTCAGCTCTTTGATCTGAACGGGATGATGTCGATCCTCAGGACGGAGATTTTGCTGCTGTTCAGGTCCCATTTGTTGCAGCTGAGGATGTTACCAGCATTACCAGCCCTGGGAGTGCCACAGGGATCAGAGAATCACCAGCACTGGAAGGTTCACAGACAGCTGCAGTGTTTTCCATCAGCTCTGGTGGGCTTTGCAAATGCTGCTGCAGGGCAGCTCCAAGCAGGGGTCTGGCTGCTCAGAATTCAGCAGTTACAGCCCCGGGGTTCTTACTGACTCAGGTGGGAATTCAAGGCTTGGATTCCCTCCATCCTTGGCTGCTTTTGGCCAACTCAAATCATTCACCAGCAGCTCCAATCATGAGGCATTAAGTGAAATAACTTAAATATGTCTTTTTCCACAGTAATTCATAAGGTTTGCAAAAGGCCTCTGGATAAAACCAGAGTCTGACAACTAAGGGCTGCATATGTTAGAGTTGTGGGATGGTTTGGCTTGAGAAGGACCTCAAAGATTATCCAGTTGCACCTCCTGCCATGGGCAGGGACACCTTTCACTATCCCAGGCTGCTCCAAGCCCCATCCAAGAGCCCTGGACACTTCCAGGGATCCAGGGGTAGCCACAGCTTCTCTGGGCACCTTGTGCCAGGGCCTGTCCACCCTCCCAGGGAATGATTTCTTCCCTGTATCCCACCCAAATCTCCCCTTTTCTATTCACTCCAGGCCCTTGTGAACAGTCTCCTTTTATCTTTCCTGTAAGTTCCCTTTGGGTCCTGGAAGGTCACAGTGAGGTCACCTCTGGTCTCTTCTCCAGGCTGAACATTCCCAGCTCTCCCAGCCTTTCCCATAGCAGAGCTGTTCCATCCCTCTGCTCATCCTGGAGCCTCCTCTGGGCTCTCTCCAGCAGGTCAGATATGTCCAGCAGGAGTGTGACTGTGTGAAATGTGGTCAGGAGATGTCCCTGTGTGACCCCCGAGGTGACAGAGCAGGGTCTGCCCTGCTCAGGGGAACTCTGTAAACCCCTGGAGTGGATGGGCTGATCCCAGGAGCTTTTAAGGCCCAGATCCAGAAGAGCACTGAAACATTTTATTAGCCTTTAACAAGACAGAGTTATATCAAGTTTGTTCAGCATTAATTATACTTTCTGCAGTGTTCTACCTACACCATCAATTATTAATTAATCTCCCTCTGTATTTTTAGCTGTTACCTGTCCCTAATCACCTTGCTGCTATAACTTTCTGGTCCCACGCCAATGTGTGTTGCCAGACCAGTTGAAGACATTAGTAGGAATGTAATTACCTCGTTACTGCTCATGGAGTTCTGCATACCCCACCTCGATGACATTAGAGATGGAGAGGGAAAGGCATTTTTCCCTGAAAATTCCTGGAATTTCTGCTTGTCCCCTCACTCTGTGACAGGAGAATGACCCAGTTGTGACGGTGCCACAGATCCCCTGACACCGTGAGCAGCACACTGTGACCCAGCTCTGAGCTGTGCCAGGTGAGGCTGTGGTGGATCAGCTTCCTGCAGGCAGAACCTCCTGGTGCTGGGGGGCATTGTAGGGACTCCCCAGTGCTGCTGTGACGTTGTGGGAGCTCTCCAGGGCTGGGGGTCATTTCAGGAGCTCCCCAGTGCCGAGGATCACTGTGGAAGGTGCCTATGTTGGGGGTCACTGTGGGATCTCCCCAGTGCTCATGGGGTCACTGTGGGATCTCCCCA
>NC_031791.1:2753137-2774315 GCF_001522545.3 Parus major
GGGGTCACCTGGGTGGGTCACTCAGGCTCACAGCTCTCCAGAGCTATGGAGACAACCTTTGGTCATCTCTGGCCATTGTGTCTCCTCGAGCCTTGGCTGTGATCCATCAGTGTTTCAGGCACTGTTCTCATCAGGAAATTGCTGCAGGTGAGGGCTCTCCTGCTGCCTGGTTTCTGCAGCTGTCACTTTGTCACATCCGCCTTACATGACAATGTCGAACGGAGAGAATGGAGGGGACAGCAGCTCCCTGGTCCCTGTTTTGAGGGATTCAAGGGATTTTATCCTGTTTCTGTGCCAAGTTCCCTTTGCCTCTTCCATCCCAATTATCACATTCTGAAGTTGCCGCAAGCCTTCCCTCAAAACTACCCAGGAAAAACAAAGCACCTGACTCCTGCTTAAAGCCTCCCCACCCACCCATGCTGCATTTGTGTGCTCAGCCATGTCCAGGGCTGCAGGTTTCCAGGCTCAGGAGAAAATCCTGCCAGCCAGCAAAGTTCCCAGCCAAGCTCTTTGTCCTGCTTTTCCTGCAGCTCTGTGGTGCATGTGTGGATGAACAAATATCAGCACAGCTGGGCTGCAGTGGCTGCTGCAGGAAAGACACCACTGAACCCCTTTCCTGGGCACAGCTGGCAGTGTCAGATGGTGCCCCATGTGCCCCTGTGCTGTGACAGAGGCTGCTCTGCCACCTCACCCAGCTTTGGGAAGGGCAGGGCTAGGCTGTTTGACCAAATCCTGCCTTTATTCCCTGCTGGAAAGCACCAAGGGCTGTGCTTGGAGCTATCAACCGATTGTTGTGTCAGCCAGTGTGTGGGAAGGGAGTGGTTTTGGGAGAATAAAAGCAAAAGGAGATTTTTTTTTTTGGAAAAGGGAAGTGGAAAGAAATTCTGAGGTAATTCAGAGCAGGATTACTTAAAAAGCCCTCATACATCATACATCCATAGCTCAGATATGAGACTTTGACATTGGAGTATTTATGTTTCTCAGAGCTGGGCAAATATTTGGGATGCTCTTCTTGGATGCTCATCCTTCATTCACCCAGCCAAGGTATTTGCATGAGAACGTGGCAGAGCAGTGAAAGTGGAGCACCTGACACTAGTCCTTGACCTGCAGGTCTGGAAGCCTCCTCTCCAATGAATCACACATAGGATGGGTTTGGATGAGTGGTCAAAAATCAGAAAGGAGGGAGAGCAAGGCTGAACATAACCATAAGGACTGCAGTGTTCCTGCCTTTGGAAGGAGTTGGAACAGGAGGATCTTTAAGTTCCCTTCCAAAAAAGCCATTCTGTGATTCTAAAATCCACCCAGAGCAAATGCAGGGAGTCCAACAGCTACTCCAGGGGGAAACCTGGGAACATCCAGCATGACAATTATCTGCAATTACTGTGACCCAGCAAATCCATGCCAGGATCATCCCAACAGGTCTGGCCCAGGTCAGGCTGGCAGTTCTGCCTCCCAGTCCTCGCTGCTGAGGGAGGTGCTGGCAGGAGAGCTGGAAGAGAAAGACTCAATGCATAAAAAATGCAAAACATGAGGAGTTGGCTCTCAGCTGGCACAAATCAGCCCAGGGGTTTTTGACATCAGTGGAATTATAACTTACACTGGATAAGCCTGGCCTGCTCTGTCTGCAGGGGCTCTGACTGCTAATTTGACTTTGGGGTCTGAGTGCTGCTGGTGCATTGGGTTCATCACAGCAGCTGATCCTGGGCTGGAAACAGAGCTTTACTGCAAAGCGCTGCTTCTCTGTTTCCCCTCAGAATTTGCCAATTTGACACATTTGCTTGCAGAGCCAGAGTGACTGTGGATCTGGAGGGATGCAGGCAGCCATGGCAGGCAGGTTGCTTGGCAGTTTTATCCTGCCGACCTCTGCTTTGGAGCCAGAGCACCTGCCCAGCACCTCCTCTTGCTGAAAGCCTGGAAGTGCCTGGATCTGGCTCCCAGCTCTGCTGTCCCATCTGCTGCTCCTCAGGATGGCAGTGCCCGCTCCATTTCCCACCGAAAGGAAAACATTTCCTCTGCTAAACACAGGAGCTGTTCCCTGTCCAGCTCTAGTGTGGATTCCTGGGTGCTGCACAGGGTTCCTGCTGCTGGGTTTTGTATGGGTTTTGTACAGGTTTTGTACAGGTTTTGTACTGCTCAGCACGCTCAGTGCAGCTGGAGAATTTCCATACTCAAGAGATATGGTAGAGAGGAAATTCCAACTAAGTGCCAGATCCAAGGAGTCTGTGAGGACGCAGGGATGCCCAGGTTTGGATTTTTCCAAATTTACATCTCCATGTGCCACCTATCAAAATATTTCCTCCAAAATCCTTTTGGGTTTTTGGTTGTTTTGGGTTGTTGTTTTTTTTTTTCCCAAGTGTGAAATGCCTGAAGCTGGGGATTTTCCAGGGAAAGGGCATTTCCACCCATCATCAAAGCTTGTCATGTTTACTGTGGAACATTGAGATCCCTAAATTCTCAGCAGCTGCTCTGTGTTTATTTTTTCTCTCCTGTCAGGAGTTAAATTTGGAGGGCACAAAGCACTCCTGTGTGAATGGAAATGGTGCAGAAGGCTGGAATAATAAAGGAGAATAAGGACAAAGTGATGTCTGTTTTCCCCTGCTCAGAGCTTTAAATTGGCAAAGCCTGACCACTCCCTGCCCAGTTCCTCATCCCAACAGGTGTTCCCTCAATTCAGAGACATTTCAAGGGAAACAAATAAAAATCAACCAGAGAAATATTCCTTTCCCTGAAGAGGCATCCTCACAACCTGGTGTCATTTGGACAGGTACATTCTGTGCTTGGCTGCTTTCACTGGGCACAACTGCTGAGTCCGATGGTAAAACCACAAAAAAGTTAGGAAAGATTCCCAAACCAAAGAAGGAGGAGTGTGGCAGTGACTCCCCTGACCTCAGGGTGAAATGGTGGTGAAATGTGGGGATTCCATGGGCTGGAAAATGCAGTGGCAGCTCTTGGGCTTACTCTCTGATTTGGCCAAAGCTGTGAAACATGAAGTGAGCTTGAAAGTGTGACCCTGTTGTCAGAGCCTCCACTCAAACCCTGGCAGCTGCCTGGGCCAGTGGAAGATGTCCCTTCCAGGAGGTTGGGACAACTTTGAGCTCCCTTCCAACCTAAACCATCCTGTGATTCTGTGAAAATGGGAAAACTCCACCTGAGGCTCCAGGTATTAGGAGGAGAAGAGAGCCCCAAATCCCTGAGAACAGAAAGACTGGGAGGTGCAGATTTCCAAGCTCAGCTCTAAAAAACCTTATCATTTCTTTGGCTGAGTTTTGTTCTGGTCTGACCCTGCCTGTTGCAAGACTCAGAGTTGATTCCCAAGACCTGGGAATGATGAGGGGAATTGCCCTGTAATCCAGGGAGCAGTGGTGGGGATATCAGCACGTGGCAGTCAGGAATGATTCCCTGGATTACAGGGAGAAGCTCTACCTGGTTTTAAATCTGAGTGCCAGCCCTGCCTGACCTGGCTCATGCCTTTGCCAAAATACATATGAACTAATACATCCTTCAATGAAAAACCATGTTCCAATAAATAAAGTGCCTAATAAACAATAAATTACAATATAATAAAGTGGAAATTCAGATGGTTCACTTTCAGCACTGGAGTTTCCCAGCTTCTGAGTGCTCACGCTTTGAACCTTTTTCTTTCTCACAGTTTCAGGTGATCTTTTTTTTGTCTTTTGCTCAAGCTTAATATAACCCAGCACAGATCCATGGCTTAAAACAGTCAGGAGAACTTTTGACAGCAGTGGGGCCCATGGGATAAAGCACCCCAGTGCCAGTAAACTCTGATTCTTTCCTCATTATATAACAATGCAAATGTAATAATTTCTTCTCTGCTCCAGTTGTTACTCAATCCCCGATTAATTCAGAAATGGGCCAGTAGTGAATATACAACTGCAACTGCCAGCAGAGTTTAATATGAAGTTTGGGTTATTGTCACATTGCTATTAATAACACCCGTGATTAGGCACTGACTTGTCCCTGAGCTGTTTAAATGTCACTGCTGGAATCAGAGGGGTGAAAGGAATTTAATCTCTTTTCCCCAACCCTCAGCCTCTGTATCACAGGAATTGGGAAATGTGTGGTTTTTCCTATTGTTCTTCAGTCTATTGTAGAAGTGCTGCAGTGACTAATTCCTGCATAAATCATTGCCATGACAACACCTGTAATATCTCCTGTCAAACAGTGGAGCTGCGACTCCTTCTCGGGCTAAGGAGGTGCAAACGGGGGTGAGGAGAGTGCACAGACCTGTTCTGGCAGTGGAGGAGTGCTGAGCACTGCGGTGGGCTTTGGGAACTTCTTCCTGCCTGCCTGCTTTCCTCCCGGTGCCCCTGGGAGCTGATCAAGCCACCTGTCAGGGATTAATTGATTTGAAGTGGGAAGAGTAGGTGCTCAGAGGTCTGGCTCTGCTCTTGGGGAGTCCCTCCAGCTCCTGGTGTTGGTTGTGTTGGAGCAAAACCAGCTCCAAGGCAGGGCTGGGTCTCACCAGGGCTCCTGAGCCCCTCTGGAACACACAAAAGGTGGACAATTCACACCAGGCTCTTTTCTTCTGGCTGCACTGATAATAAAATATTGATCCCCTTCTACGGGGAAGCAGGCAAAGTTGGGTGTTGTGTTTAATTAAGGACTTTAAAAGAAGGACTTGTAGGTTGATCAATATTTATTAGGACTGGGTAATCTTGTTTTGGCTTCTCAGCTTGGTGGGTTTGATGTACAGCAGCAGCAGGGCTGGGATGGGGAGAAGTGAGATGTGCTTTTCGCTGGGGAACTGCTTTGATGATAACCCCAAGCCAAGCACGGCTTTAATGGCAAAATAGATCAGCCCATTTTTCTCCTGTTCCTGCGAGCTCTTCTTTATTCCCCCTCAAAAGGAGGCCTGTGAAGGAAGAATGGAGCTGAGAGGTTACTGATTGCTATCTCCAGCCTTGTCACAAAGGAAGATTTACTAACACAGGGTAAAATAGGAACGACTGCGTTGAGCGGATTCCATCGGAAGTGCTTTACGGCCAGGACTGGATGAAAAATGAGGTTTGACTTTTAATGCCAATATAGAATCCATCTGTTTAGTTCCATCTACTTTTTTTCTTATCCTTTATTCATCCCTATTGTGTGTGAAGTCTCCTGTGATATGTGAAGATCTCAGTTTTGCCTCAGATTAAAGGCGAGGCTCCTCTTTGGGCAGCGTTCCCTGCTCGGGCACAAAGGGGAGGAGGGATGGAGACCGTGTGTGGAGGGCTTGGTCCCTGCTGTGACAGCACTCTGGGGCCCCTCTTGAAGAGTCCTCCTATGGAGTGACTTTATTTATCCAGAGTTCTGCCTCTTGACCTGGTTTTCTACTCCTCAGTGCCTCCTGTGCTCGCTGCCATCGGAGCGTGTGAAGCGTTGCTGTTCCAGTTCCTTGACCTGGGTTCAGGGAAGGGTGGTGGAGATGGAGGTTCAGCACTGGAATTTTGGTTAACACAACCCAGTGAAGTCATTTTGGATGGTTCCTTTCCTAAGCTGTACTTAAAGTTCTCCTGTTTGGGAAAGGTGGGGCCTCCCCAGGTACAGGTGAAATGGTGAATAAAATATGAGAAGGGCTCAGGTACATTGCTCAAGAGAGAGGTGGGCAGAGTTTGTTACCTGCTCCTCAACCGCTGGGCTGGCCCTTGCTGATTTATTTCTGTACTTGAGTATCCTGAGGGTTGCAATGCTTTACCTCCAGTCTAAGCATAAATCTCCCCGTGTGGATGGGGATGCTGGGCACAGGTTCACCTGTGGAAGCATCCAGGAGAGGCACTGAACTGCAAACCGAACTTTCTCTTCCAATTCCACACCCACCTTCTGGATTTTTGTTCTGCTTCATCCACTGAGAAGGACTGAGGGAAGAGAATCTGGATTTGTGTGATGCCTTGGCTGAGCCAGAGCCATAATCCTCAGGGAAGGAGAGAAGTGCAGACAGCCCTCCTGATACGAGCACTGCCTGAAAATGTTCCCTCCCTCCCCTCTTCAGCTCCAAGAGAATTAATCCCAAATTAAACCCTTTGTTTTGCCCAGCAGGAGTAGGCAGGCTGAACTCTGCTCAGAGAGGGTGTCTCAGCAGCAGCAGCAGACCTGAGTAATTTGGGTGACAAAGAGTTTTACTCACCAGCAAAGCAGTTTTGGAGTGGAGGAGGCAAAGCCGTCTGTGAATTTGGGTCAAATTCAGCAGTTTCTGCCAAAAAAAACCAAAACAACCAAAACAAAACAAACCAAAAAACAACAAAAACCACAAACAAACAAACACAAAATTCTCTCTTTATTGCTTTTCCAGATAATCAAAATAATTAATTTTATAATTCCCAAGAAGTGGCAAAGTAAAAATACAGCGAGAATTAACATTTTCTTCACACGTGGGAGTATCCTACACTGAAAAATACAGACAAGCAGTGATATTTGCCCAGGTAAAACATCTCATTTAACAAAACCTGTTGTTTTTCACAGGAAAACACCTGCGTGGTTCTGGTGCAGGTGGCACACGAGTTCCTCCCTGTTGGAGTGGCTGCGGTGTCACACGCCTGTGAATAGAAATAAAACCAGCAGATGGTGCTGGAGAATGTCCACCCTGGGCCCTGCAGGTACGGCCTGAGCCCACCCCTGGAGGGTGTCCCGGGCTGGAATATCCATCGGGAGCCTCCCCAGGCTGATGGGGAGGAGGATGGAAAGGAGGAAAATTGGGCATCTCCAGGCCTGTTCCTGCCTGTTGAGCAAAGGTCAGTGTCTGCCCAGCTCTGGCTGGAGATGTGATTGATGAAGATGTGGTTGAGGAAGGTGTGAGGAAGGTGTGAGGCTGCTGCTCTGCCTTTCCCTGACATCTCTCCCTCCCCAACCCTACCCTTGGCTCCTCCCCAGTTGCAGCAGTGCCAGCCAGCAGCATCCCCAGCACTTCACAGGTCCAGGCTGTCAGCATTCAGTCAGGAATGCCAGCCTGGCTTTACGGTTTCTTTTTAGATTTTTCAGTGATGACTTGAGGTTATTTCTGTATTTTGTTTGTTTATTTATTTAATAATTCATTTACTTATTTATTAATTTCCTGGCTGAGGTAACAAAGCAGCGATGGACAGGGTTGTCTGTACCCTTCTGTACCCCCTGGGGCTCACAAGGTTGGTTTGGTTTATAGGAAAAGCAGAAGATCCCATGGACTCTCCCCATTCCTTATTCCCTTAAGGGCAGAAACTGGGAATCCGTGGGGGTTTGTGCTGGAATAGTTGGGGCTGGGTGCAGCAGTCACCCCAGTTTCACCAGGGCAGATCAGAGCAGATCCCCCTGTCCCTGTGTCACAGCTTGGTGATGGCAGCCTGGCACCTGCTGACATTTCCCATGCTGACAGCTCATCATCTCTTGGAGCTGCCTTGCCAGACTGAGAAGTCACTGATTTCCCCCCCCCCCCCCTCCTCATTTCCAGCACGGGAAGAGAGCTGGGAGCTGGGAGCCTGCTCCCTCCTCTCCTCAGAGTGTGAATTGAGCCCAGAGGAAGCAGAAAGACGCTCAAACATCTGTCCTGGTGCTGTGCCTTGCTCGGGCTGCCAGACTGTCTGGGGCTGTCAGACCCTGTGAGCTTAGGGACACCTGGGGTTGGGATCACCGTGGCTGCAAATGAATCCTCAGGGCATATTTAAGAATTAAATTCCTCAGGACAGGAGGGACAGGAGCTCCTGGAGCACTGTGGAGCTGAGGAAGGGTCTGGAGCAGCTCCCTGCCCAGGAAAGGCTGAGGGAGCTGGGGCTGAGGAGATGCTGAGAGGGGCCCTCAGCCCTGGGTGTATCTTGGATGTCCCTGGGTGTCTCTTGGATGTCCCTGGGTGTCTCTTGGATGTCCCTGGGTGTCCCTGTCTGTCCCTGGGTGTCCCTGGGTGTCCCTTGGATGTCCCTGTCTGTCCCTTGTCTGTCCCTGTGTGCAGGGAGGGTCAGGGTAGGGCCCGGGCTCTGCTCCAGGCCCAGCAGTGGCACCAGAGGAATGGGGAGGATCTGATGCCCAAGAAGCTGCACAGAAGTTTGGACAGGCCTTGGGGCCACTTGGTCTAGTGGAGGCTGTCCCCAGGATGGGCTTTAAGGTCCCTTCCATCCCAAACCATTCCATGATCTGTGATTTCACCAGAATTTGGTGCTGATCCCTTGCTCAGTTTTGCTGTCTCAGAGCAGAGCTGGGGTCTCACACCTGTAGCCCTCAGCCTTTCTGTCTCTGCTGGTTTCTGCTGCAGCAAAGTCTCTTGTCTTTGCTTCTGTAGGAAGCTTGGAGTGGGCTCATTTGGTATTCCCACACATCTGCTCTGCTGCAGCCTGTCATTAATCTCCTGGTAGGTTCAGGCTTCCCCCTCTCCCACTTGCTGCATGGCCAGCCAGCAAAGAGACAACTAAATGAGCACTGATACACAGCAAATAGCAGGTTCCAGGGCTACCTGATAGTTGTTTTCTCTCTAAAAAATATATGATGCATCTTTCAGTTAAAGGAAATAACAGTTTGAGAAGTGGGGAGGTCCCTCCAGCCCCATCAGAGTGGAAATGAGCAGTTATGGGCACATATATGCAGAGGGCTGTGCTCTGGGAGAGCAGCCTGGCCTGGTTTGCCCTGGATACACCCAGATTCTCCAGATCTTTTTCCAACACAAAGAATTCCCCTCATTTGTTAGTAGTGTGTGATGGCCTCTGGCCAGAGCCACCAGCAAAGCTGTAAATGCTCTGCTGGGACTGCAACGTGTGGGCAGAAAGGGGCATTTTTAAGGCTCTTCCTGAAGTAAGATGGAAATTAAAAAGATATTTTTGTCCCAAGGCCAGCCCCTGAGTAAGCATAATTTGGCTCTGACGACTCTGAAGGAGCAGTGCCAGTTTCTACAGCTGAAGACCCATCTATGATATTAAGAAAAAACAAATCTCATTTATTCCATGTCCTTGTTGGCATCACAATTCAGCTATTAAAAAAAAATGAACACATTGCAGAGCAGTCCTGCCATCATGAAGTGAGTACACACCAGGGCAGTTAAAATGAACAGAAATAATTGTTTGTTTTAATTTTTGGGGGGTTTTTTTTGTTTGGTTTTTTTTTTTTGGCCTTGAGGGGTTCTGTTCCCACATTCACTTTATAAACACAAAGGTAAAGGAACCTTTCTGCTGCTGGAGTGCAATAGTAGAGGGGGAAGAAATGCTTTCCAAAAAAAGCATCACATTGTGAGGCTGAGAGTCCTGAATTTTTGTAGAATCATGGAACGGTTTGTGTTGGAAGGACCTTAAAGATTATCCAGATTATCCATGGGCAGGGCCACTTCCACTATCCCAGGCTGCTCCAAGCCTGGCCATGGACACTCTCAGTGATGGAGCAGCCACAGCTTCTCTGGGAAATCCATCCCAGCCCCTCCCCACCCTCGCAGGGAAGAATTTCCCAGAAGAAGCAAGGCAGAATTTCTCAGGCAGCCCCTTCTCCCTGTGCCCCCAGCCCAAACCTTCTGCCTGCGCTCTGTAACCCACACCAGGCAGGGCTGTGCTCACAAGGTCACTCACGAGCATTGCAATTAATTGTTATTTGTCAAGTGCTCTAAAATTGTCAGATAAAACCTACCAGAACCTCCTCTGGTTTTTTTCTCACCCACTTCAACACGAGGAGGGCAAGTGAGTCAAACTCTTGTCAAGCTCTGGGTGAGAACAGGGGGCTCAGCTGGCCCAGAACGCTGACACGGAGCCACAAACACACACACAGCACTTGCTTCTACTCTGTGTCTGCTCAGTAACAGCTAATTTACAGCTCCCTCCTAAAGAGGGGATTTTAATAGCGTTTTCTTTCAAAAGTGTTACTTATAAATGTGCTGTAGCCAGTGTAAAAGTGTCTGCAGGAACAGAAATCATCATCACCAGCGGCTGCTAAAGACTGATACACAGAGAGAGGAAATTTATATTCTCTCCAAAGTGGGAACCAGACTGTAAATTGAATTTGTCAATAAATATGGAAATGGTTCCTGTTTTCCTTGTCTTAACTGCACTGGGAAATCTGGTACCATGTCACTGGTGTGGCAAGGGAAATTTCCAGGTCCTGCCCTGTTTGTGTCAAAGAGATTTGTTGTCACCTCTTCAGGTCGGGCATAGAAACAATACAAATCCTTTAGGAACAGAGTCTGGAAGGAGTTAATTGCATTTAAAGAACTCAGAAAGACATTGTGGACAATTTACCTACCTGGAAATGTGTGAGTGGTGGAGGAAACAATACAATCATCAGACTTTGGTCCACGCAAGTGATCCTCAGGTGAAATTCCATGTCCTGGTGCCCGTGGAAGTCCCCAGCTCAGTCCTGATGGTCCTGGAGCTGCACTCCCATGCTCTGCTCCTCAGCTACGCTGTGTGTAAATTCTGTCACACGGTTTTTGGGTGGCAGAGCTGCACTTTGAGAGGCATGTGATGGGGAGATGTCGTCCTGGGTTTGGATTTTCCTGTCTGCCTATGGACACTGCACTTCCATGGCTCATCTGCCCCTTGGAAAAGTAGCTCCTTGATTAGGAGCCACACTGGGACCCATGGATCTCTCCTGTGTCCTTTCAGCTCACGGTTTTGGCTTTAAATGTCTCTTGGATGAAAGGATTTGCACCTCAGTGTTTGCAGAATGGCTGTTCAGCCATCACCTGCTGCTGTTGGGAGTTGGATTTAAGAGCAGGCGGCTCCTCAAAGGAAGAAGCTGAACTCTGAAGACACAAAACTGAGTTATAAGGCAGCCCTTAGACCCTCAGGTCCTCCCAGAGAGGCCAAACAACTCCAACCTATCAAAACTGCAATGAAAGCCCATCACTTTGATAAGTGGAAAAAGTCACCCAGCATCAGAATAGAGAGATAATTTCATTTTATCACCCCAGGGTCTGGGGAGCAGAGACGCCCTGCTGGGAACTGTGATCCCATCAATCCTGACAGGGCTGCTCTGATATTTTGGTTTAGTGGAGTTTGGGGGATTTTTATTCTTTGCTTCATCAAAACCCCTGGCACAGCTGTCCTCCCCCTTAACACACACCTGGCTGCCAGGTGAGCAGTGGCTGTTCCTCGTGTGTAATGTTTGGGTGTCTGTGTGAGGGAAAGGCCTTGGGGAGGTTCTGCTCTTCTCTCCCCTCTCCAGGTGAGCTCATAGCTGGCTTTGGCTCATGCTGGTGGCTGTCCCAGGGCTGCTGTGAGCTCCCTGTGCCAGCAGTGGGCTGGCAGTGTGGGGACAGGCTGTCCTGGTGACAGACACCCTCACCTGCAGGAGCAGAGCTGAGCCCCTCAGGGTGTTGTTGCCTCTGGTTTCATGGTCCTCAGCTGATGCCTCCCCCTCCAGCCACCTCAGTGTTCCCCAGCTCTGCAGTTCATCAAGCCATGTTTAAAACTGGCCCTAAGTCCTTGTTTCTGCATCCTCCCCTACCCCAAAGACCTCCTGTGCCTCCTGCCCACAGCTCATCTCTCCATCCACAGATCCCTTTCTTTCCCACCTGAGATCAATTCACCATTGATCTCACGGGCCAAGTAACGTGGTTTGATTTAGGGACAGAGCCCAACTCATGTCTCTGAAAGCTCCTCCTGACATCAGTGAGGCTGAATTAACCCTGATATACGTCCCAGGCTGGTGGGGACCCTTCAGCCCCTCCAGGGCTCAGCTGGGGGAATGCTCAGGGCCAGGGAGAAGCTGCATCAGGAAAGAGAGTGGGTTTTTTTGGAAATCATAGGTTGAAATGGACCTTAAAGATCATCCAGTGCTACCCCCTGCCATGGACAGGGACACTTCCATTATCCCAGGCTGCTCCAAGCCCTGCCCAACCTGGCCTGGGGCACTTCCAGGGATGGGGCAGCCACAGCTTCTCTGGGCACCCTGTTCCAGAGCCTCTCCATCCTCACAGGGAACAATCCCTTCCCAATATCGCACCTAAACCACTCTCTGCCGTTGAAATCCATTCCCCCTTGTCCTATCACTCCAAGCCTTTGTAAATTGTCTTTCTCCACATTTCTTCAGGTCCTGGAAGTCACAATTAGATCACTCTGGAGCCTTCTTTTCTCCAGGCTGAACAATCCCAAGTCTCCCACACTTTCCTCATGGGAGAGCTGCTCCATCCTTCTGATCACCTTGGTGTCCCTCCTCAAGGATACTGGGCTGTAGCCTGGCCTCCCACTACATTGAAAAGTTTGGGGTTTATTCCCCTCTGCCTTTTCCAATGAGAGCTGAATTTTATGGAGTCCAGGCTTTGTCTCAAACCCCACGAGTTAATCCCAGCCCGTGGCATTGTGGACAGCTCTGCTTTATCAGAGGAGTGTCAGGCTTCCCCCGGCTGTGACTGCTATCAGTAATTAGCACACCCCACGGAGCTGCTGCTCCACAGAAATGCTGCTTTGTCATCAAAGTACAGTAGCTTGTAACTAATTACATCCCTGCTTTATCTGGGCCTGTTCTTCCTTTTAAATACACTTAATAACTCCGCCTTTGAAGGTTCCAGGAATAAAAATAACCACTTCAAATAATCTCCTGGAGACACATGCCACATTAGGTGTAGAGCTGGAGTAGGCACCTTGGATTATCTGAGCAAAACAAGAGGCCTGGGTCCCTGCTGGGCTGGGATGGAGAGTCGGAGGTTTGGAGTGCTCTGGAGAGCCAGAGTTTGTGTATTCCAGGAGTCCTGTGCTGACATTGGCGTTAAAGACATGAGGAAGGACAAGGGGACTGTGCCAAAAGCGCTGTGATTTCACTGGGCAGTGACTGACCTGGGTGGAAAGACTAACAAATACAAGGGCTAAAATTCAGCGTAGTCCCTCCTCTGGGACCTGAACCCATCCACTTCTCTTCCTAAATCATATTTTGACATTCCCAATGCCACTGGATTCACAGATCTGTCTTCTGTCATCCTCTCCTCGACCCCTTCAAAAGAAGGACCAAAGAAAACATTTTGTTTCCCTGATCTTGGAAGTTCCTGTGGGATGGGAAACACCTTTGCAGAAGGAAGGGCTGCTGAGCACGGTGTGGGAACTGGGCTGGAAGTCAGTGGGGAACCAGGATTCATGGACTTGGAGCCAGCAAGTTTCCACTGGTTTATTTAAAAACCGTCTGCTGTCGCTGAAGCCATTCTGTGAGGTCTGGGTGCCATAATGAGGCACTAAAATATCCCGCAGGGCAGGATCAATTTTTGTTACAGCCGAGTATTTTTGGTGTGTATTTTTTATTATTACCTAATTTCTTCCTGTACAGTTAGCCCATAAATTCCAACAATGTTTGGGATAGATGGGAATGTGCCAGTCCCTGACAGCAGTTTGTGTCTCTTTGAGATATGGAAAAAAGGCAAGAAATTCAAGAGCAATTCATGTCAGGACCTTGACAGGAGGGAGGACCAGAGCAGAGACAGGGGCCCACATCCCAAAGTGATCCAAGCAAAAGGAATGGGCAGTGCCATGAAAATGTCATGGCTGCAAAGCACCGAGGAGGAAATCAACTTTAAGAGGCAGCAGAAGGCGAGTAGATTATGGCACTTCTAAATTAAAGGTGTTTGGGGGATTCCTGGAGGGAGGATGGGAGTGAGAAGGAATTCATTAAAGAGAGACTGCACTGGTGAATCAGCTGCCCATTAAACCTGTCCTACACTGCCCTGGGAGTGGGGATGGAATCACTGGGGGTCAGAGGGAGCCTCCTTCTCTGCTCCCAAGTGACCTTTAGCCAAGGAGGCTCCGGGGGCAGGGTGAGCACTCCCACTCCAGCTTTTCTCCCTTCTTTCCCCCTAACTGCAGCTCCAGGTGTGTGTGGTCCTGCCTGGTGCTGAGGCTGAGGGATGCAGCCAGGGGCAGGTGGCTTTAAGGGCATCATTGGCTGCCAAATTGACAGTGGTGCTTTGTCTCATTTGAAATGAAAATGCAGAGGAGGGGAGAGCTGTGAGCGTGAAGTGGATAGACAGAGTGCCAGGATTTCAGAGGACTTTGTTCTCTAAGTTGTCTTTTATTCAGGGTAAAATTCAGGATCAGTCCCAGGGCTGGAGCATGGCTCCCTGTCTGTGGTGTGAACTGGGAGCAGCTTTAATTGAGCTATTGTGGATTTATGTCCGACCCAACCCCGCAAGAGTCACTCCACATTTGCATCTCAGCTCTGCCAGGCTGGACCATCTCCAAGATGCTTCCTTGGCTTTGCTGTATCGTTTTTCTTCAGCCATTTCAAGTGCAATTATTAATGGATACCTCTAGAGAAAATAAAATGAGTAAATTCAGCGCTCATGGAGAATCAGAAGCACAAGGATTAAGCTGGGCTGATGTTTTCTCTCCTTCCTGCAGACCCTGCTCTGCCACCAGCCCTGCAAATCCATTCCCAAAGATCCTTTGCAGTGCTCCTTCAAGTCTCTTCCCCTGTGACCATGCTGCCACCTCCTCCTTGGCTCCGAGGGTGCCAAAGCCATTGCTGCAGCCTCAGTGAGTACAAGGGTGGTGACCACAGCTCACAGGCTTCCCCCAGCAGCGTCCTCTCAGTGTGTGAATTCTCACCTGCCTCAAACCCTAAATTCTGCCTGGAGTGATTTCCAGTGCCCCCAAGGAACCCTGTCCCTCCCAGCTTTGTCTGCTCTGCTACGAGAGCAGGAGGAGTGAGCTGTGTCAGTTCTCAGCTCTAGACAGACTCAACGATTTGCACAATTTGCCACCAAAAAACAGAGGTTGTTTTGTCACCATTCCCATATGGTGGCTCATTCAGCTGTGCCAGGACACAATTAATTATTGGAGGCTGCTGTTTATCTGTCAGAGCACTGTAAAGAGAAGTTTGGGCTGCATTGTTTGTTTAATCTATAGTGGCTTTTGTTTGCTTCAGAATAGCCGATATCTTTTCAATTTTTTCCTTTTTCCTATCTTACCCCTTTCTAAAGCTTTAATTCCTATAATCCAAATGGTCTCTTTCCTTTCATTGCTGCTGATCAGTTATCACAGAGATGGAAAATCATGGAATGGTTTGAGTTGGGAGGGGCCTTAAAGATGATTCCATTCCACCATGGGCAGGGACATCTTCCATTATCCCAGGCAGCTCCAAGCCCTGTCCAAGCTGGCCTTGGACACTTCCAGGGATCCAGGGGCAGCCACACCCTCCTCACAGGGAACAATTTTTCCTAATGTCTCATCTCAACCACCTTCCAGTGTGAAGCCATTCCCCCTTGTCCTGTCACCACATGCCCTTGTAAATATTATCCATGGGGGAGTCACTTGTCTTGGGTGGGAGATGTGACACTCAGCTGGGCTGGGAATGTTCGTGAGGGCTCATCCCAGCTCCTCTTCAGCAGCAGGATCAGTGGGGAGTGAAAGTCAGGGAATGAACCCTCCCTGGAGTGACTCAGCCCTGAGTCAGTGTCTGTCTGGCTCCTGGGGACGCATCCTGACTAAACTCTGTGGCAAGATGCCCGTGGGCAGGAACATGGCAGGGGGATTCATCCTGCCAGGCTCCTGGCTCTGGGGACACGAGGAGCAGCAGAACGAAGCACCATGAATCCCTCTGGGGAGGTATCAGAGTTCAGGAGAGCTGCCCACCACCATCACTCAGCCAGAGGTGTCCCAGCAGCTCACCTGCCCCTCTCCACAGCAGCAAAGGGAGGCTGGAGCTTTCTCAGGTCCTTCCCAGGGGAAACCATCCCCACACCGCAGCCTGCCTCCCTCCAAAAAGCATCTCCTCCCACTCTGGGGCCGCTGTGGTGTTTGTCAATCACTTCAGGGGCTGTGGAAGTGCCAGGTGTCCTTGTGGCCGCTGCTGGAGGGGCTCCATTCTCCACAGGCAGGTAACGTTCCGCTCAGGAAAGCTCTGGCTCCGGCTGCCTTGGCCAGGTGGCAGCTGCTGCAGAGGAAACAGATGTTTTGTTCCAGAATCTGAGGAGCTCTCACAGTTTTGTCAGATCCTGGGGAGCAGGGAGCTGAGGTCAGCACTGAGCTGCAACAGCCTGGGCTGCGGGGCTGATTTTATCATGAGGAAAACGAGTGTTTGTTAGTGCAGGGGAGAGCTGGGAAAAATATTCCCAGGGGGAGGGGAAGCGTTTGTGAGTGTTGGCCTGTTGAGAAAGCCCTGCATGGACTTGGCTGGGTCTGCAACTGCCTGTTGTCAACTTCTCCTGAAGCCTGAGAGCCATAAATGTTTGTTCCCAGGAGTTTCTTGGGAAGAGGCTCCCTGGTGGGTCCCTTTGGGTGTCTGGGGATGGTGTTTTGGGTGTTTTGGAGCGTGCCAGTGGGTGTCAGGCTCACCAAATCCTGCTGCAAGGGTTGGGGGGCACAAGTGCCAGCAGGAGAAACAGGACTGGGGGGTTTCAATCTTCCCCACCAAGAGCAGGTCCCCCTCCTTTGCTTTTGGGTCTGCCTCAAGGACAGGTCACCCCTCAGTTACACTCAAGGTCCTGCAGACACTTTTAAAATCACAGGAAAATGACCCCACACGAGACCTATCCCCCAAACCTTTGGTTGGCAGGAGAGTCAGAATCTCCACATGATTCCCAAATGTTCTGCTTCCAAAAGCTTAATGTCAAGACTCGGAAGTTTAACTAATTATCTGTGTGCAGATTTTGCTTAGCTCAGGTCTTTATTTCCTCCTTTGATTCCATCTGCAGTAGAGCCTTCCATGCAGGATACTAATTCCACTTCCAAACAGCTCCTTTTATCCTGGAGACTCCAGTGCCAGGCACCTCGGGGCAAACTGGGTGGCCACAGGCTGGGAACAGGCAGTGAGTGTGTTCAAAGGCAGGGAAAATATTTCATCTGTTCAAAGCCAGCTGCAGTCCCAACTGCTGGGCTTTTGAGTGGCTCTCATAAAAACTAAGGATATTTAATTACTAAAAGTTTTTTAAAAATGACTGTTAAAAACAGCAGTGAGGGGGTTTGGGCTCAGGTTGCTGGGGTGGGTGATGCTGTGTCCCCTCCCTGGCATGGATGTGGTGTTGCTGCCTGGCTCAGAGAAGGGAGATTTTTGTCTTTGTGGGACAGTTGGCATCATTACTTCCCAGGGAAAAAATGGGATTTTTCCAGAAAAAAAGATGATCATCAAAGCATTTTTCCTGATCTGCACCTCCTTCCTGATCCTGATCCCAACCCAAGCAGGGGGTAACTCACTCAAGGAGGCTTTGTTTTCTCCCTTTGTAATCAGAACATCTTTTCAACACTGAAATGTGAAGTTTTCCATCTCATCCCAAACATTTATTGTTATAATCAGTAACTCTGCCTGTCCTTGTTCTCTGCACAAATATTCAACACTATCTAAATCTTTTTCATGCTTGGAAATTCACATTCTACCGGAAGGCAGAACTCTGCATTCTGCTGGACAGGGTGGCCAGTGTTTTCTGGGATGGTACAGCTAGTGAGGAATAGAAGGATTTAATCAGGTTGCACAGCTGTTTAAAGGTGTTGTGGTTTTTGTTGTCTATTCAGGTATCTGGCCTTGAGTGTTGGGATTACGATCATCTTTGTGGGTCAGTTTCCTTGGTAGGACTTGTGTTCCACAAATTTAACAAGTTGGTTTATGAGACCATGAAAACTTGTGTATCAATGGCATCCAATAGCTCAGAGAACTTAGCTTCTACTTATTTTTTTCCTTTTTATTTTGGAAAAGGCCACTCCTTCCCTTGGTTTTTAACCTGGGTGGGGACTGAGCAGTGGGGCAAAAGCACCATCTGCTCATTCCATATTTTCTGCACAAGGCAGGGAACAGCCCATGAGGTCTCAGTGGAGTTTCCCAGGGCACCAGGGATGTCCAGCATCACCCAAACCCTCCTGTCTGAGCTGCAGCCACCACCAGAGCCCTGCCCTGGGACTCCTGGAGGGACAGGTGAGGCAGTGAGCAAGTGCTCCCAGGTGAGAAGAGCAGCAGCCCCAGCTCAGGCAGGCTGATCTTTATGATAAATGTTATTTAAATTGCTGTGTTTCAGCTGCTGTGGGAGCTGCACACCTCAGCCTGGCATGCTAAATATACCTTATTAATTGCCTTGCTCTTTACACACACCGGAGGCTGGTGTGCTGTTAAATACACCAGGAACATTTATTCCTTGAGGTTTTGGGGTTTATTGAAATATTCCAGTTCTTAAATTACTCCCCTGCCTGGGATCAGGCTGGACCTGACTGCAATTTGTGGGTTTCCCTCCCCACAGCACAGCAGAGGTGTCCCAGTATCTCCATTTATGCCTCACATGTTCCTACAGAGCAGCATCATTGGCCTGGAGGAGTAAACACCTTCTGGGACCATTTAGCACTAATATTTCTCTGTAGTGCTGCATTATCTGGAGGCTGCAGCTGGGATTGCTCTGTGCAGAGGCAAGAGCAGCCCCCCAAAGTGCAGTTTGCAGGCTGAGCAGGCAATCAGGTGTCAGGGCACAGCTCCAAGGCAGGGCATGAACCGAGACCATCTCCAGGTCACAGCTGGACTCGCTTCAGGAAGCACCAGGGATGGAGCCCAGGCCCGTTTTCTTGCTGAGCACCTCAGCTGCAAGGCTGGAGCAGCTGGGCTGGAGCTGCTGCTTTCAGTGCAACACTCACCCAAAGAGAGAATTTGCTCCAGGAACTCCCTCTGCCTCGGGTTCTGGATGGAGCATGGCTTGAGAACTTTCATTTTCTAGGCCTCTGTGCATCCACTCAAAGGGGCTTTCAAAGAGGAGTGGGAACTTCTCCAGTGTCCTTTTAAAAATGCCAATTTGCATCTGTACTGCTGCAGGAAAGAAAAAGCTGGAAGAGCTTTTCTTTCTTATGGGAGCAACCTTATACTGGAAGAAAATCATAGAATCATGGAATATCCTGAGCTGGAAGGGACCCATGAGGATCACTGAGTCCAACTCCTGGCCCTGCACAAAATCATCACCCTGTGACATCCCAAAATCCTACCATGTGTATCCCTGGGAGTCTTGTCCAAGCGCTCCTGGGGCTCTGGCAGCCATGGGAATGTGACATTTCAGTGCCCCAGCAGCCTTTGGGGAAAGAACCTTTCCCTAAATCCGACCTAAACCTTCCCCTGACAGAGCTTCATAATTCCAATCCATATCACCAAATGGAAGCCCTCTGGGAGCTTCACTTTGAGTAGGAAAACAACCCCTCAGCTCCAAATATCCTGTTTTTTATTGAGAGCCTCTTCCTTTTTTACAGCCCTGTTTGTTTTTGCTGTAAAAGCTGGTGCAGCACCTGGCACAGCAGTGTCAGTTCCACACACTGGGTTCAGCCAAGCCCTCTGCTCCCTTCCAGTGCTGCAGCACTTCGGGAGCCATGACCTGGGGCTGTGAACAGAGTTCTGCCATGGGATAGAGCTGGTGGGCTCCCAAAAATTCATCCTGACGACAGGCTGCCATCAGCCTCTGGATCAGCTTGTGTCTGCAGCACCTCAGCCCCTTGGTAGCCTCTTTAAACACCCAACTCCTCCAGGCAGTTTCGGGTCTGCTCCCTTCCCTGGATGCCACAGCAGCTATCACCAGGCAACACGTTGTTGTATTATTCATGAGTGATTGAGGTGGGGAAAGGGAGGAGAAAAACCCCCGCAAAATTCATTAAGGTTTCAACACCCTGGTGGGATTTGGGACCTTGTGGCTTTAATCGGAGCTAACAGGTCCCCTCCTGCTTCAGGGATGGCTTGGAGTGGATGGAAGGGCTGCAGTTCCTGCTGGGAATGTTGGGCAGGTCAGGATCTGATGTCCCTGGCACAGGTGAGGAGCTCTGGGAGCTGTGACACAGCGCTGGTGGCCTCACTGTCACTTCACTCTTGTGTCTTGTCTGCCGAGGACACGGAGCGTGGCACGGAGGGAGGTTCTCCTGCAGGGCCTGGCACATTTTGTTTTGCCCCTGCCAGCAGCACTTGCTGCAGTCCTTCAGTAGAAACACCCAGGAATTGTTGTAGCCTGGTTCAGCAGGGACACACTGCACAAGCACAGCTCCTCAGCTGCAGGCAGTGATTCAGTTGTTGGATGGGGTTTGGAGCGTTGCTTTGCTTTTCAGAGCAGGCAACTTTGGTATTTCCCTGGTCTGCAGATGGGGAACGCAATGCCAGTCTATCCCAGGAATTTATAGGCTCTGTTATCACAGGACCTGATATCCCATGTGTTTATCCTTGCACTGCCTACTGATCATTAAGAATAGATGTTTTTGTACTTGGCAGGATGTGGGAAGAGGGGAAAGTCAATGCAGACTCTTCAGTGGCTTCTCAATGAGGAGCTTAAGGTGGAACCCCAATCCTGCATCTTCCAGATATGCATGTATCTCCAGATACTGAATCATTCTCCTGTGTGGGAATCACTGTGGAATCTGCAGGTGCAAGTACCATGGTCTCAAAGAACAGAAATTTTTTTCCTGGGGCTTCTTTCCAGAAATTGTGCCCTTTAAAGGACCACTCTATGGGTTCCCTGCTGTTTTCCCATTTGCCAGCTTGGCTGATACCAGTCTTGGTGTGACACCCCACAAAGGCAGAGGTGGCTGTGGGTGGGTCAGCTCTCTGAACAGGAATCTTCAGTTTTCCAGCTCTGGGCTCCTCAGGACAGGAGGGACAAGGAGCTCCTGGAATAGGTCCAGCAAAGGGTGAAAGATGAGGGACCTGGAGCATCTCCCTGCCTTTCCTGGGCAGGATTGGCAGTGAAGAGCCTGCTGGAGCCCATAAAGCTCGACAGTAAGTAAAGGATGAGAATGCTGAGCTGATACAGTCTAATTAACTTCCGTTCAGGCTCTTTGTTTGCTGTGCTCAAGCCTGGTTTCTTCCAGATTTAAATTGATTATGAAAATCAGCACAATGACAAAACGCTGCTTTTGAAATCAGACTTTTCACAGTAAATGGTTATTTGTTTTCCTGCTCAAAAATATTGGCTTATCCCCAGTGATAGAATTCTCTCCCTCTCCTCTTCCACCTTCACTCCTGCCTGATTTGTGTGTGTAGTTTAATTAAAATCATACAGTCCTTCCACAGCTTGGTCCGTCTCTGCTGCTAGCCTTGTATTTGATTTATATACAGCATTCCAGTGAAACTGCCTGGAAAAATTAAATAGACATGAATCAACTTGCCACAGGCTTTTGAAATCCAGCATTTCACAGTGAACTCCCCATGGACATCTCCTTTCAGCCTGGTGCAGGAGAAATGTTCCTGTGAGCACAGAGAGACATGGAAAGAGCAGTCATTAGGCTTGGGGTTTATAATTGGAGCTGTTTGCCAAATGATAGCTCAGGAGCCAGGAAGCCCTTGGATTCACTATTTATTGTTATATTATTATTAATAATAAAAA
>NC_031791.1:2774350-2787716 GCF_001522545.3 Parus major
AAATAAAATAAAATAAAATAAAATAAAATAAAATAAAATAAAATAAAATAAAATAAAATAAAATAAAATAAAATAAAATAAAATAAAATAAAATAAGGAAAAGCAAAACTGCTTGGGTTATTAGACTTCAATTTTTTTGGCTTGGTCTCTGGAATGAGTCTGAACCAGTGGTAAGTGTAACAACACTTCAGCCTGAGTGTGTTTGATGGAGCTGCTGTAAATGCTGGTTCTGTCTCTATCTTATCTGGAGGTGTGAGCTCTTAGCTCATAGACAGAGACTTATTCTTAGCTGAGCTCAGCTCCCTTTGGAGGCTTCGTACATCACAAAGTTAACTCCTTATCAGAACCTCCCCTGCTTTTATCAGCGTGACTTGAAACAGGGCAAGACAAGGCACTGAGCAGGAGAAACCTGAAACACTGCTGCTGCCATTCCAGATTCACATATCTGGAGTGTGTGAGAACATGGAATAACTCCCTTGGAGCTGGAACAGCCCTTTTAGGACGGAGGATGAGTATCCAAAAGGGACAGACAGTTCTCTGCCTTTCCAAACCCCCCAGCCTGGCTTGGGCCCAGCAGCAGCAGCAGCAGCAGCAGCAGCAGCAGCAGCAGCAGCAGCAGCAGCAGTGAGGCTGGTATTGAATTTCCAAGAGGGCAAGCAGAAAGGGAAGAAAATTCCTTTGTAGCTCCTGGGCTGTCTGCTGGGAGCCCAGATTCCCTGCACAGCCGTGCGTGGAGCTGAGCACCACGCTCATCACTGCGGAACGTCTGCGATGCTGCTCATCCCTCCTGCCTCGTGCTGGATGGGAGTTAATCAAGAATTGCCAGCCTTGTGGAAGACAAAGAGAGCCCGCTGTGGGATTTGGGCTCAGCTGTGTCCTTTCAATAATTTATAATAAGTCTGGGGCTCTAATAACCTAATCGCAAGGATTTGGGGAAGGAGGCGATGAATTTGTTTGTTTCCTGCCAGCCACAGGTGATATTAAAGTGAAGAAAGGAAAATTAATCCCCTTTTCTGATTTGTCTTATAAAAGATATGCAAATGGTGTGAGGGGCTGCTCAAAATGCTGGTGATTGCTGGATTGCCACGGGTGAATACTAAAGCAGTGCCTTGGAAAGCGAGGCTGTGGCAGCTCAGGAGTGCCAGGAGCATCTCTGCTGTTTGATCCCAATGTGCTGCAGGCTGGAATGATTCATGAGGTCATCCATGGAAGTCTGTAGATCCCACCAGAAGAATCTGGCTGAGGGAGGCAGGGAGGGTGGCCTTGGTCAGGCCAGCTTAGGCAGGCTGGGATATTAAACACAATCAGAGGGGAGCTGAGCTCTTGGGAGAAGAGCAGAACGATGCTGGAAGCCACAGGAGATGCAGTAGCAGACCCAAAGATGTTCACTGGGCTGGAGAGATTCCATGTATGAGCTCAGCTGTGGAATTCCTCCTCTGTGCTGGCTGCTGTTGGGGTGGGAGGTGGCAGAGCAGAAGGAGCCTCCGTGGTGTTTTGCAGATGGGAGGCACAGCCTGAGCTTAGGCAGCCCAGACTATGGGATCCAGTGGGAGGGAGGAACTGGACTTGGAAATAGATTTACACGGCTCCAGGACTTCTCTCTTGTGCTGCAGGGCTGCTCCAAGCACAGGAACCCATTGTACTGAGCCGTGCATGAAAACCTCAGAGAAAGGTAAAATCATCAAGGAGTAAGAATCATAGAATGCCAGACAGGTTTGGGTTGGAAGAGAACTTAAAGCCCACCCTGTTCCACCCTGTGACACCTCCCACTGTCCCAGCCTGCTCCAAGCCCCGTCCAACCTGGTCTTGGACACTTCCAGGGATCCAGGGGCAGTCACAGCTTCCAGTCTTCAAACTGGAGAGCACATCAGTGAAGGCTCTGATTTGTGTTCCTGGCCTTGTGGGGTTTGGAGCCAGCCTGTTTGGGGGGTGGGTGCCAACCATCCCTGCCTCCCTGACCTCCGGAAATCCTGCTGCATGGGAGACAGCCTGTCATCTCATGTTTGCAAGTGCTTTTCAATTTAATACATTTTAATCAGAAAATTAATCAGGAAACACCAGTTCAGCAAGATAATTGAACAATGAAGAGACACGATAATTACTGTTTAGTCTAATTAACTTTGTTAAGTCTTTATTGGGAACAGAGACTTCCTGAGTGAAACTTATTAAATGGTTCTCCCTGGAAAACAGAATCCCCATCAAACAGGCTTTGTTCCTTACACTGTTGGTTAGGAACTGGGTGCTGTCTTTAAATCATGATTAGGGAAGCCAGCAGGTGGGTTCTGAGAAAACTCTGAGTTACTTTTCAGCCTCTTCTCCTCCATCCTCAGTTCATTTACATCTCTTTCATCCAGGGTTCTCCTCCTCCCTGCTTTCCAGGTAGGCAGAGTTTGATTGCCAACAAAACCCACAGGGCTATGCAGCCCCACGATGCTGCCTCCTCCTGCATCCACACTTGGCTTTGCTCCCATCTCTCATCCTCATGTGTATGGAGAATGGGCAGGTGATGGAGATTTGCAGCAGTGAAGCCTGGGGTGTTTGCTGCAATAAATAGATCTAAAAATATCAAATATCAAAATACCCAAACCTTTGGTGGGGCTCTGACAGGAGTGAGCTGCTGGGAAAACCCTGCTTGAGTGGTATATTGAGGGGATCTGTGGGTTGGGGGAAGGCTGGGGTGGGATGGGGAGGTATTTGGGCACTGCCAGCACCACAATGCTGCCACAGAATATTCACACCAGGCCAGAAAAGGAGACCCTGGTGAAAGCCCCCAGGAATGAAACCTGGCTCCAGGAATGAAACCTGCCTCCATGCCTGCTGTGCTCCTTGGCTCTGACCTCTGTCCTTGCAGGCTCTGTCAGGACTCAAATAAATAATCCATGTTGATTGAGGAATATTAATGGCTTCAGGAGCTGTGTCTGCCTGGACAGGAATTAGCATGAAAGAGCCGCTCTGTCTGGGCCGGTGTCTCCTCTGCTTTTGCTTGGCTTTGCTTTCCTGTAAGGGCGTAGCATGAAATATTTATCACTTCAGAATGAAGGATTAAACATAAATATTGAAATGAACTTGATTGGCTTTTGATCTGCTGAGAGAGCCCTTTGGCTGGCCAGGCTCCAGCCAGAACTGCCCCACCGGCAGCTCGTGCATTATTCATGGTGGGATAGGTCAGGAAGAGGAGAGAGCTCGGGATATCGACCCGACAGAGGGATGTGATTTAATAATCCCTGACTCCTGGGGTTATCTGCTTGAGGCAGGGAACCAGGGGAAACTCAGGAGCTCAGCCTTCACTCTCAGTTTCAGTCGTGGCAAACCTGAGACATCCTCTTCTCACCCAGGGATGTGAATCTGTGTGGCTGGGCAGAACCCGGCTTCCCTGGGGACTCAGTGCCTGGAACACGCTGTAGCCCCTGGGCTGTTGGAGGTGAGGCTGCTTTGTTTGCTGTCAACACTTCCTGCAACCACAGAGATGCTTCTACAACAAAACATCTCCCTTTTTCAACACCCAGGTGTCCGAATGAGCAATTTTGCAGGAGAAAAATGGCTCTGAGTGAATGCTTTGCTACTTCTCTGGTTTTCAGTGAGTGTCTTAGACTGTACCCAGCACACTCTGCCCCACTTCAGACATTGTTTTCATTACAACAATGGTACAGAATGGGTCCTCACAAATCCTGTTCTCTCCTGTAGTTAATTCATGGAATTCAGAGCCTGAGTGTTTTGAGTTCTTTGTCGGTGAGTGACGCTGTGATTGAATTTATAATTTATTTGATCCAATTTGTAATTAAAGGAAGTGCTCTCCCACTCTGTGTGGTTGGGTTTTTCCACCCATGTCATCCTGCAGAGCAGCCCCAAATTGTTCAATGCTGTGTTCAGCCCCAAAGCACATGGGACAATTCATTACTCCTCTTTTTTCTGGGTCACCCAGTGCCAGGCATCATTTTGTTGTGTGGAATCACGACTCAAGACATGGCTCTGTTGGGAGGGAACATTTTGGAAAGTGCAGTCAACAGCATTGCCTACTTGTGCATTTCCTCTTTTTCTCCTCTCACCCCATTAATTCCTGAGCAAACTGCTGGTTCTTGTGGGATCTGGCAGGATCCTTTCACCAGGGACAGGCATGGGATAGTTCTTCTAGAGGGTTGACTCTTGAGGAACCTTCTGATGTAACTTTTCCCTCCTGTCCTCTCCCACAGCATCACACAGAAAATAGAATTGCTGGAACCTTAAAGCACTTCCCCATCTGAACCAGGGAGTTAATTATTATTTAAGAGGGACAATTGGGCAAGGTTAAAAGCTGTGAAAGAAAAGAAGGGGAAAAATAAAAAGCTGAAATTGCAAAAAGAGGGGGAAGGAGAAAGATGCTGTTCTCTAGCGTGGTTTTATATGGAACAATATCTGCAGTTTCAAGGTGGAAGACAAGTAGAATGATCCTTTCTCATTTCCTTTTCCTGCAGCCATTCCAGGACAATGAGATTGCTTTTCTCCTTCAGAAGGACAGATAGGAAGTGGTGACCCTGCTAGTTTTGTTTCAGCCCAATTTGGTGGCCATGCAAATGGTTTGACTCCTTGTGCCTTGAAGAAATAGACCACCAACCTTTGTGGTGTTCAGCAAATCACATCCTAAAGCTCTTCTGTGCTCTGCTGCCCTGAGAAGTCAAATCCCTGTGGAACCAAATCCTGTTTGTCTTGTGGCTGAACAGCAAAGGGATTCCAGACCTGGTGGGAAGGGCAAGTCCCAAGGCACCTGCATGGAGCAGGTAATTAAGAATATCATAAAGTCTTCATGGGTGCTTCAGCTTTCTCTGCAGGGTGGTTTTGCCCCTGTAAACAGCAGTCATTTGGCTGTGCTGAGAGAACTCCAAAGGCAAAAGCAGTGACAGGGTTGTGTTTGGGTGTGCTGAGCCATCCCCTCCTTGTCCCTGGGCAGCTCCAATGCCATCTTTTCCATGAAGAAATTCCTCCTTATACCCACCCTGAGCCTCCCCTGGCCCAGCCTGAGGCCGTTCCCTCTCCTCCTGTCCCTGTTCCCTGGGAGCAGAACCCAAACCCCCTGGCTGTTCCCTCCTGGCAGGGAGTTGTGCAGAGACACAAGGTCCCCCCTGGTCCCCATTTCTCCAGGCTCAGCCCCTTTCCCAGCTCCTTCAGGAATTCTCCAGCCACTTCCCACAGCTCCATTCCCTGCCCTGGACACTCTCCAGCCCTTCAGGGTCTCTCCTGCCATGAGGGGCCAGAGCTGGACTCAGCTCTCATTCCATGCTTCCCTCAAGGATGCAGAGCTGATCTGGAGTTCACAAACCTCGGGCAGAGAGCAGAGAGCTTGGGAATATTTTTACCAACAAAGGCTGCTCCTGAGCTCCCAGACCTTTGTGTTTATGCAGTGACAGAGGAGATTTGCCTCACCTCACCGTTCAGAGCTACAAATTTCTTCCCTGCTCTGTTGGCAGTGAGTCCCGGGCTCCTGAAGAACCTGCTCCATGCTGTTCAGTTTTTCCACAGCTCCTTGTGCAGCCTTTTTTCTTTGCCATAAACCCTTAATTTGGTGCTTCCAGCACTCACCTTGTCTGATTTCCCTCTCTGAAACAGGCAGAATGTTAAATAAATGCCTGTTGGTCATTAAAGCCCTATTTACAGCTCTGGAACAGTCACAGAACCTGCTTGCAGAATTGTCACCGTGTAAATAGACCAATAATAAATGTAAATGTACATTTAACTCCCATGTAAATGGGAGTTAAAAGCTTTGGGATGTATGGAAAGCTGTAATTTGCTGACTACCAGGGCTTGATAGTGGTTGTATTGTGAAATCTATTCCCAAGCATCCACAGAAACCTGACCCCACTCCAAAGAGGCCAGATCAGAGGAAAATACTGGGAATGCAGGAGAATAACTGGAGCAGCAGGAGTTTTGCTGGATTGGTTTGTGTGGAGATGGGACTGTGCTGGTGTGGTTGCTGTGTCTCCCATCAGCTTTGAACCAGCTGAAGATCTGCTGAGCTCCAATTCATGGAAAGCCACCAAAGACATGCTGGCTTTTCTATCCTCACTGCTTTTCCACTGCTAATTTGTTGAAGTTCCTCAGGAAGTCACTTCTTTCCCATCTGGCTCTTCCTTGGGATTGTTGCCCTTCCCCAGTGCTGATGCTCAGGATCTGGTGCACATTAAATGTGGTTTTCCTAAAGCTTCCATGGAGCTCTGCAGAATGGATTTATGTACTAATCCCACTGAGCTCTCTCCAGCAGGATTTCTGTAGGGTGTGGGTTTGGTTTTGCATGAACATCCCCTTCACCTGAAGGTGTCTTCAGATGTTACTGGGCTTTATTTAAATTATGCCCCTGTTTGGGGGAAAGAAAAAAGAGAAAATAGAAAAAAAAAAAAAAAAGAAAAAGGAAGAGGAGTCAGTAACATAAATTAAGCCTTCAAATGCATGTGCAGTTCTCTGTGACACAAACTTTGCTCTTGGGGTTTATGATGCTAATAAAGTACTATTCACTGCTAACAGCTCTTTCCTTCCTGGCCTCGCAAACAGAGACAAATAAGTGCCTGTATTGAAGGAGTTCACATTTTATGTCTCTTTGCATCAATATGGCCCTGCTTTATTGACATTTTTAGGTAGAAACTGGCTGGTCATGTCTGAACTATATTAACTATTATTTATTATTTGGGCTGAGGACCCGAACCCTCCTTGTTCTAGGTGGTTGTGCATACAAATCAATACTATTTGTATCCCAAAGAGCCTCTAAATATTATGAGAGACAAGAGCTAAGTGAGATAAAAAGTGCAAGAAGCAGCGAGGTGGTTTGTGTAGGAGGTGCTGGGGAACAGCACGAGCAGCCACAGCGATGGAGAAACATTGCCAAGGGTTTGTGGCAGATTCCTGAGCATGGAGAAGGTGGCACAGAGGTTTCTGATCTAATTAACCCACAGATTAATGAGAATTAATGAGACCCAGGAAATGGTCCTGCCTCAGGAGAACCACCTCACCCAAGGGCTGGTGTTTCATGAGGGCCTGTGCTGTCCCTGGTGTGCTCTTAGATTTCATCCACCAGGTGCTCACAAGGGAAGTAATTTGAGGTGATCACCAATACTAATTTTGTGTCATGTGTAAGATAAATCATGTAAGGAAGTGCCTGAGTAGGGCAGCATGGATTGGAGCCAGCCCCTTTACACATGACCTGGCTGGCTCCAGGATGGCCTGGGAGTTCCAGGGCATCTCTTCCTGGTGGGATGTTTGTTCTTCTGTTGGAAAATCTGGAGTGGTCTGCTTGGGAGAAGTCTGATGGTCATTTAACTGTGGTGGTTTGGTACCTCTTTAAGGGCATCCAGGTCCACGTGGGTCCCAGACAATTTTCCAGGAGAGAGCAGAGTGTCAGGGGTGAAGTCCCATGTTGGAGAAGATGTGGTTTGAAAGATATTGGTCTGGATTTTCCATCAGAATTTTTGATCACTCTAATCCAGAACAACTTCACACAACTTAGCCATAAATAGAACATTTCTTTCTTCTTGTTTCCTTGTCCAGCTCTTTGCTGGGACACTGAAAAATGCCCCATGTGACCCAGAGATTTGGGTATGGAGCTGTTTGGGGAAACCACAGTGGAAACCCAGTGCAGAACCCAGCCCTCAAAATTGGATTAACCTTTAGGAAGAGCTCCTAAGGAAGTGGTTTGTCCCCTTCAAGGCACTCTCAAGCCCTGACAAAGTGACTTGGCTGTTGAAGCATTTGTCACATGGACAAGGAAGAGTCAAATTCAGTTCTTGGAGTGCAGGGAGAGGAACCTCTCCCCATGGAAGAACCTATGGAAGATCTGCCTTCCCACCTTGTTGACTTCCCTGGATTTCTCCTCAGCGCTGCTCCAGTGGGAACAGTCCTGGCCCCACTGAGAGTCTCCAGCAGTGAGGTTTGAGTTGGCCTGGAGCGTGTGATTTCCTTACACCATGGAAATCTCTCTGCTTAATTTTCCAGCTTTTTAGGACCTGGACTAGTTTCTAAAAATAGAGCTTTATTCCTCATGTTCACTTTCTAAAGGACAATGACAGAAGAGAGAGGGAGAGCGAGAGGGAGGGAGAAAATGCCATAAACTGGGACATTTTGTTATCACATTCCCTGCACATCTGGGAGCTCTTTCAGTACATAATTTCTGCCTAATGCTGTTCACAGGCTGCAGCCCCATGCACAGCCCCTCAGAAGCTGTTGGGATGTTGTGGTCCCTGCTCTGCAAATTGAGCATGACCTCCTGGCCAGGTGTTCAGCTCAGGGAGGGAAATTCTGCATTCCTTCCCTTTGCTCTGTGAGATTCTGGCCAGGCCACTGGGTTTGGAGGCTCTGAAAACCTCATTGCTCCCTAATTCCCTGCACTGGGTGGGTCCTAAAGAGAATTCTGTGGGGAGGTCTTGGTGCTCTGCAAAGCTGACATTGGGTGTTTGGGGGGAATTCCTTTCCATGCCTGAATTTTCTCTGTAGAAAACATCAGCTTATAATGAAATGGAGAAATTATTCCATTTTTCTGTTATTTAAAGGAAATCCAGCCACAGAAATTAATCCAGCAACCTGGATATGACTAAGAAACAGTCTCTGTGCAACGTCCTCCTTTCTCTTCTGTCACCAACATTAAAAGAAGCTCTACAATTCAAAATATTTTGTTGAATTTCCTGACTCTTTAAAATGCCATTGAAACAGAACTTTTAGGGGAAAAACTGTAATTGTTTCCCTACCTTTCCTTGGGATTATGTTATGTCTTAATTGCATAATCCCAAAATTTTGGGGATCCTCATCCTGAGGATGAGGGCAGGCTGGTGCTGGGACAGCTGGAGGCAGCTCCCAGGGAGAATATTTGGTACATATGGTGGCAGATAATGGATGAATGCAGGATTAAGGCAAAGATGATTGAGTAAACTTCTGCTATCTCCACCTGGAAGTGGTGTCTGTCCATGCCACATGGTGAAGGTGATAAATTGTAGTGAATTTGTGATCTGAAGCCATCAAATTTCCTCGCCGTCTTTCTTAACCTTGGGACAAATTAAATCAAGTTCTGCTGTGAAGCCTAAAGACATAAAATTTGTTAGCTGTAACAGCACATCCTGCCAAGCAGTCAGAACTCCCTGGTATTAATTACTTTATTCTCTAAGTTAAGTAAATGATGTGATATCTGGATTCAGGGGGAAGCCACCCAGGAGTACATAAAGGATGTGAAGATTTTCCTGTCAATGAACATCCAAACTCTGTTGCTAATTTGCTGTGGAGGGAAATAATCGGTTCTAAAGTGCCTCCATTCCTGAGTGAGATCCTGGCAAACAGGAGCATCATTGACAGGACATCAGGAGTGGTGCATCCCAGTGCTACTGGGATTTGTGCTGGGTGCTGGGGTGGCTGCTGGGGGTCCCTCTTCCCATTTGTTTTGCTCTTCTGGAATGAGCATCATCCCAGCCTGTGGATTCCTTGGCTGTGCTCCCCAGCTGCCGTTGGTTTCCCTCAGCTCTGAGAACACAAATCCATGGATGAACATCTCCCCACCTGCCCCACATGAACCCAGGTGGGCCCAAAGCCCCTCATACAGAGGGTGAAGTCATCCCCCCTGCTCTGGCTGTGGGCTGGAGATCCCTGCTCTGATTTCTCTGAGTCTCCTCATCTCCCTACAAGAAGTGTCTTGCAAACCCAGCTGACAGCCAGTCCACACTGCTGGGTAGTTCAGTGATTCACTACCCCATTGAAAAAAAAACAACAAAACACATTATTTTGAATTCAAATTTGCCTGCCTTTAATCTCTACTAAGAGATTCTGTCTTGGCTCATCTCTGCCAGGTTAAAGAGCCCTCAGTATCTGAGAGTTTCTTCCTGTAAAAGTGTTTGTGCACTATAATCAAATTACCTTTTAAATTTCTTCCTGATAAGTTTAAGGAGATTAATCTTTTCACAGTCTCCATTCCAAAGCCATTTATTTCCATGAGCCTGAGTCACTCACAGGCCTTCTGAGCACCCCCTCTCCAAATCTGTGACTTGCCAGAATGCACAGACACTGCAAATAGGTGCAATGATGTTAAACTGAGCTCTGAAATAGCCCAGGGGGTTGGGTCAGGTCTTGTCCTGCTTCTCCATCCTGGCTCAGGTGGGGCAGGAAGGAGCCCAGGACATCACACCAGTGAGGAACTAGTCAGAGAGCCCAACACCTGCCCTTGGTTATGGAGGGAAACGTGTCAGAAGCAGCTGTGGGACTGGAAGCCAAATTTCAGGTGCAGCAACACTTTTCTGATGCAAAGCTGGTGTCAGTGAGCCTGGGAAAAGCAGGCAGAGAGCTCCCCACACATCCCGGTCTGAAACGCTTCTTCACCGTTCCCGTGGCTCAGGTCAACTTCCATCTGTCATTCCTTCCCTCCCTGGTGGAAGATGGAGAACAGCTACCGGGAAAAAGGTGCTAAATGGCTGCCTGATTTATTATCTTCATTATTTTACTGAGGCAGCTGTGCTTGGCATTATCCTGTGGGGAATGTTTGTATTCAGCCTCTGAGATCAGCCCTGCACCAGCAGCTCAGTGTTTCTGCTGCCATTTCCTGGGATGGCCACTTTGCCCAGCTTCTTAAATCCAAAGCAAAGCTTTTTGAGAACTTTAAGACCTGCATTTCATGAAGACCGTATTAAAAGGACTAAGAATTGAGGCTATTTTTAGAAAAGGCTAAGCATTAAAATGCAAAAAAGGCACGAGGCAAGGTGGACAGGGAGGCTGCTCTTGCAGCTCGTTAGCACGTCCTGCCCTGAGCACCACTGCACCCTCCCTCTGCTGTTAAACTTAATTTATACTGTAAAAAAAGGAGGGGAGAGTTTAAAAAAAAATATGCAAAATCTCAATCCTGCCGGGTGCTGAGTGCTGCCTTGGGAAGCACTGAGCTGGCAGGAGCTGGGGCTGCTCAGCCCCTCTCAAACACTCCTCTTCCTCCTCTTTTATTGTCAGCTCAACTGCAAAGCCAGCCATAAAACAGGCAGGAGATTCCAATAAAATAAAACCATTTCTAAGGGTTACGATACAGATATTTCACTGTACAGAGTCATTCCAGAGGGCAAAATCCTTTGGAGAAAGGGAGGAAGATGTTCTGGATCCTACAGCCGGAGGGATGGAGGGGAGGGATGGTGGAGGGGACGATGTGAGCCCAGGGCTGAAGCTGGGCCAGTCCCTGCGGAGCTGTCCCATGGCTGTGGCAGCATCACTCAGCGTGAGCAGGCCTTGGGAGGAGCATTCCGACCTTAAATCATCACCCAAATTACTGCTGCACGTTCTGGTTCAGCACTCACTGGCCTTATTTAGAGTTCAGGCAGCAGACGACATTTCCTTGGAGGTTTGGAAGCTGAGGGTAAACTGCAGGTACAAAATACTGCACTACATTTCAGGTGATGTAAAAGCGAGGGGTGGTCGCTGCCAGCTCCCTCTGAAGATGCCTGGGAAGAGGTGAGCTCCTTCCAAAGGGCTGTTGGTGCCTCTAGGAATTAATCCCAGATTCTGCTGGTCTCAGGAGTTGGAATTTGAGGATCCTGGTGGGTCCCTTCTAATTCAGAATATTTTATGATTCCTGGGCATGTGGCAGATGAGCATTCAGCTCCCCAGGGAACAGGACATGGTGATAAAAACCACTCCTGGACTGAAGCTGCCTTCTATTCCAGCTGTGGAACACGGCCTTGATCCTTGCTGTAAGCTCAAATCCCAACCAATGCAATTAATTAATGGTAACAGCAGCAGCTCAGAGCTGTCCCCTGAGGTGTGGGTGCTTCAGCAGCCCCAGGCCATGAGACCCCAGTGCAGGGATTTCCATGAGGGCTGGAGAACAGCCCGGACCCACTGGGGCTCTGCTCATTCCCTGGCTGGGCAGGACTGCCTGGGAAGGCAAGCCTGGAGCACGGGGAGGGGCAGGCTGAACCAGGAGGATCATTTCCATATTACACAGAGACTTGAGCAGCAGGATGAGTTTGAGAGAGTCCTTCAGGAGGCACCTCGTGCCCATAAATGCTCCCCGCTCTCTCCAGAAGCCATAAAACCCTGTGGTAACGAGCGTCGTGACAACCATAAACCTGTTGTTTCCATTCCCCGTGATTTGTGATTTATGGAGCTGGTGGGAAAGGTGGGGCTGCTCTTTTATTGGGATGATCAAATGTTTGCAGAGGGAAAATACAATCTGCATTCCTCCAAGGCTGCTTTTATACAGTGAATCATGAATACATTTCCTTTCCCATTAGCAGTTTAACATCATAGGACACAGAAACACTTCTTCAAAGTGAATTTCTTTTTTAAGTAGTGTAAAGTCCTGGCTGTGGGGGAGGGAATGCACAAGCCTTTGTAGCATTAGGAAAGCTGGGCCAGAACCTCCACAAAGCAGTATTTTCCTGCTCTGGGCACCTGTGAGAGAGATAAATCAGCTCTCCTGCCCTTGTGAGGTGCTGCCCACGTGCCCGGGCAGTCGAACAGCCTCAGCATGTACCGGACAACTGAGGAAAGAGGACTTTGGTCCAGAGAGAAAAGAGGATGAAGGAAAACAAATCCTTTGAGTCTCTCATGTACTGGATCATCCAGGCACACGCAGAGAGGAGATAAATGATGCATGGGGCTGGGGTGGATTTAGCTTGCCATTACCTGGCCATTTCTCTGTGTTAAATACCTTTCCCTGTTTTCTGCTGGGTTAAAAATCCACACAGGTACTCGAGAAATACTGTATTTAATAGATGCAAATGTGTAATCAAATACAATTAATAATAGTAATTGTAGTGGCCAGCACGCCAATGTAATTGACCTGAATGTTCCTTACTAATTAGAACAGCTCCAGTTCAGAAATCGTTCAGAGCTCCGAGCAGTGCTTTATGCTGGGAAAAACAAGCTGTCCTCATCTGTGACACACATCAGTGTTCACACAGGGCAGATTGGATTTTACTGTTATATTTATTTACCTTTTCTGGGAGTATTAGAGCTGGATGGACCTAAGGGAGATGGTCTGATGATGCTGTGGATTTATCTTTTTCATTTGGATAGTCCATTCTTTCTTGGGCTACCCCAACACAGGTGGCTCCTGGTCACACTTCCACTGGATTAAATGATCTGGGATCTCTCCCATAAAGCTTCCTTCATCTCACATCTTGTGTTGTCATTTATACTCCTGCAAAATGAATATGAAACCCATCCATGAAAGTGAAATGAGCATTTCTGCTTTATTTCTGATTTATGCACTGATGTAAATTGCCAGGGAATGTGCAAAGCAGAATCAAGCTGGGCCAGAAGTGTTTGTGGTTGCAAATCCCTGCTACAGCAACACCACCAAACCATCCCTATCCACTGGGATGTGACAGGAGCTGGGATGTGACAGGATCCAGGTTGTGACAGGATCCAGGTTGTGACAGGATCCAGG
>NC_031791.1:2787791-2788226 GCF_001522545.3 Parus major
CTGGGATGTGACAGGATCCAGGTTGTGACAGGATCTGGAATCTGACAGGATCTGGGATCTGACAGGATCCAGGATGTGACAGGATCTGGGATGTGACAGGATCCAGGTTGTGACAGGAGCTGGGATGTGACAGGATCCAGGATGTGACAGGATCTGGGATGTGACAGGATCCGGGTTGTGACAGGATCCAGGTTGTGACAGGATCTGGGATGTGACAGGAGCTGGGATGTGACAGGATCTGGGATGTGACAGGATCCGGGATGTGACAGGATCTGGGATGTGACAGGATCCAGGATGTGACAGGATCTGGGATGTGACAGGATCCGGGTTGTGACAGGATCTGGGATGTGACAGGATCTGGGATGTGACAGGATCCAGGTTGTGACAGGATCTGGGATGTGACAGGAGCTGGGATGTGACAGGATCTGGGATGTG
>NC_031791.1:2788251-2830477 GCF_001522545.3 Parus major
CTGGGATGTGACAGGATCTGGGATGTGACAGGATCCAGGATGTGACAGGACCTGGGACGTGACAGGATCCAGGATGTAACAGGATCCGGGATGTGACAGGATCCAGGATGTGACAGGATCTGGGATGTGACAGGATCCGGGATGTGACAGGATCCAGGTTGTGACAGGATCTGGGATGTGACAGGATCTGGGATGTGACAGGAGCTGGGATGTGACAGGACCTGGGATGTGACAGGATCCAGGCTGTGACAGGAGCTGAGATGTGACACGTGGCTGGCTCAGGTATTGTGAATTTGGTGACTGATCGCAGCTCAGACTGAGTTTGATGTTAAACGCTGTCCAAGTGCTGCACCAGAGCCAGGGGGATGGGGTTTGCAGCCTTGTCCCTGTCAGAGTCCTCTCCCTGCCCAGTCAGTCCCATGGGACTGGCCAGTTCCTCACTGGGAAAGTGCCACTGGGACAAGTGGGAGAGTGACATTGTGCTGAAGAGTGGCATCACAATCACAGCTTCTGGTAGAGCTTATCCTGACAATGTTCTCGTATGCCTTAGGTCAGGAAGGGATTTTTGGGGCCAGATCCCTGCCTGGCGTGAATCAGGATCGCTGGAGATGGAGCAGCTGGGATGGAGCCAGCTGAGCATGGCTGTGCTCCCCAAAAATTGAGTGTGCAGCAGGACACAGCCACTCTGTGCATCTCTGCACCCCCAGACAAAGCATCAGCCCCTTCCCTTCCCGGAGCAGAGCCTGGCTGAGGTGAGAGCAGCCCCTGCTCCTGTGCACATCCCTGGGAGGCAGCGCAGCTCCAGCTGCCAGGGAAGCGGAGAGCTCGGCTGGAGAGGAAAATCAGAAAGGAGCAGTTAAAGGCCTTGGCAGCTGGTCGCCCAAAGCGACCACAAACATGTGTCTCACCCTGGTAGGTCTCATCAGCACAGCTCAAAAGTCAGCTCGTGCTGACAAGCGAGAGAGAGGAAAACACGGCTGCCCTTGCTGGAAATAATGAGAGCAGCAAGCAAGGAGGGAGCAGAGAGCAGTCCCAGGCCGGTTGTGTCCCATTCGTGGTCCTCCTCTCCCGCTGTTCTTCCAGCACTGCTTGTTTTGGGGGTTATAAAAGTGCTGGGTTTGCAGCAGCAGTGCTGATCACAGTGTAAATGCCTGGGAGGGGAAAGCTCAAACCCCTCCAGCAGCTGCTGTGCAGTCAAAAAAGCTTTGACATAAACCACTGAGCACTGATCCAAAGAGGTTTTTAGGAGATAAAAGTTCCATTCCCAAATTTGACACACACTCCTCTGTGTGGTCGCTGGGCAGTTCTCTTAATCCCTTTGTGCCTGAGTTCTCCAGGCTTAAAGAATACTGGAGGGGGTTTAGGAACAGCTGATCCTGCTCTGGGGCTGTGTGTAATGCTGGGAAACACCACATTGGAAGGACATGGGGACATGGCACTTCATCATGTGGTTTAGTGGCCATGGGGGTATTGGGTCAGAGGTTGAGCTTGATGATCCTGGAAGTCTTTTCCAGCCCTAACAATCTGTGCCAGGCAGTCTGGGTGGACTTGGACAGCTGAAAAGCCAGTGGGATGCCTGTGACACCATCCCTGCTGCACCTCTGGATCCTCTCCATCCAAGATTTCTCCTGAGTGAGCCAGCAGGTGCAGCTCACACAGCCTGGGCTGGGCTCACTCTGTTTCCTTCCACCACCACACCTGCTTTATTTTTCCCCACTTGTAATACATTTCAGGCAGATGCTGAAGTGCAGTATAAAGGAATGTGTGTCCAGGACAGCAGGTCGAGGCAAGGGACATCCTCTCTTCTCTCTTCTCTCTTTTCTCTCTTCTCCCTTCTCCCTTCTCTCTTCTCTCTTTTCTCTCTTCTCCCTTCTCCCTTCTCCCTTCTCCCTTCTCCCTTCTCCCTTCTCCCTTCTCTCTTCTCTCTTTTCTCTCTTCTCCCTTCTCCCTTCTCTCTTCTCTCTTTTCTCTCTTCTCCCTTCTCCCTTCTCCTTTCTCCCTTCTCTCTTCTCTCTTCTCTCTTCTCTCTTCCTGTTTTCTTCCAGCCCAGGGCTTTGTTAATCCCCTTCCCACCCCTGCACTCTGCTGAATAACAGCTCTCTCCTACAGAAATATGTGCTGTGTCCTCACTGCATTAAGCATTGGCTTCAAGTGACTTTCTCTCACAAGCAGAAGTAATAAAAGGACTAAAACCTGCCAGGTTCCCCTTGACAAATGGCTGGAAGGAGGACATCTCCCCGTTTTTAGTGTTTGCAGTGATTGATCAGGGCGAGCTCAGAAGCAGCTGACCTGTTGAGGGTTTCCAGAGGGGGGATGATGGAAAGAGGATAATGCTCCTTTCTGGTTGATCACTGTAATTTTTGCTTTTCATCAGATAACATATCCAGTGTCCAGAAATCACCACCTGTGTTTTGGAACTCGCCCAGGAGCTGCAATTTCAATCCATGTGTGCATCTGCCTGCTCAGCTCACCATTGCCAGGTGGATGTCACAGGCTGTGGGTGCTGCTGCAGACACACACAGAGGGACAGGCTCTTCCCCAGGTGCTTTATGGCCCAGAATGTGCCCAACAGGTCACACCAGAGCCTGGCATCAATTGACAGAGGGCTCCAGCAAGGCTCTGGTTGTATCCAGGCACTTCCTTCCAGTGTCAGCCTCTCCTGGGGAAGCTCTGAAAGCCCATGCTCTGAGATGGATGAGTTTCTGCTCAGCTGGAGGTGGGAGAAGAAGCCCTGGAGCAGGGAATCTCAGCCCCATCTCTGGGCAATGCAAACTGGCCAAGGCTGGATGTGGTCCCTGCCCAAGGCTGAAGGGACAGAGCCCCCATTTGTGCAAGGGACCTCCTTTTAAAAAAGTCCTGAGTTCTGGCTTTAACAAAAATCTGAGGAGTTACATTCTTCCCACAGGTACTGGGGGCCCTGGAGAGTTGTAATATGTCCAGGAGATCTGAGCTGCCTTCACTCAGCCAGACAAGGTGGGGCAGGGACAGAGTCTTGGGATCTGCTCTGTGAATTAACTCATCCCATAGATTTTTCTCATCAAATCCATTTGCAAGCCACAGTGACAGTTGTTATTTATTTATCTAAATAAAAAGAAACAATTAGCTAAGAGGAGATGCACTGTGACCTCCTTGTGGAAGCTGTTCTTTGCTTATTGGGGGTTTCAGACATTTCATCTCCCTGGGGATCACAGCAACCAGGGCTGTGCTGAGTCCTGGCTCTTTCTCGAGGTGGCTGTGCAGGTGACTGCTCTCGTGTTTAATTGACATAGTATTTATTGTTGAAGTGTTGCCCTTTTTGGTTTTTTTCTTCCTTTCTCTGTCCAGGAAGGAAGATTTGGTTCAGCAATCGGTCACAAGAGATAAGCAAACAAGCTGAGAACACTTGCTCTGGAGCATGTTTGAGATCAGGCAGCTCTTCCTGACCCCTGTCTTGCCTCTCTCCTTCCCAGCAGCTCTCCCTGGCTGCATCAGGAAACTTCATGGAGCCTTCTTGGAGGTGGATTTTCCCAGGGAGTCATCAGTGCTGCTGCCTGATTTGTCATTTTGTGCAGTGGATAAAAGCAATTTCATGTTCGACTCTGAAACCCCTTGTTCACTTTATGAATAACTCCTGTAAGTATCACTTCAGAAGCTGATCCAGCAAAGTGACAGGGAAGGGATACTCCTGGGACATCCAAAAAAAATGAAAAAAGGGACACCAGATCATGTCTGCAAGGCGGATGCCTGGGGGTGTTTTTATGAACTCCTCCATGTGGGAGTGAGAGCAGAGCAGGCACTGGAGCCCCGTGCCTGGCACAAAGCCACTTCTGCAGCCTGTCTGGTGTCCCTGTCCCCCTTTAAAGCCCAGAGCTGAGCTGCCACCCAGGTGACCTGTGCAGGGCAGGTGTTTGTCACCACAGTGTCACCACGGGTTCAGTGCCACCTTCTCAGAGCCGTCAGTGCTGGATCATTTCTGAGCAACACATCAACACCTTCCAGCTCAGCTGATCCACTGCTGGCCCTGCCTGAGATCATCCAGAATTAATACTGGATCCTCATTAAGGAGGAAGGACTCTGGGTTATCTCTCCTCTCCTGCAGCTGCTGGCAGGGCACGGGCTCGGGATGCTCCCAGGAAGGCTGGGGCTGGCCGTGATTGACTCCCCACCCCTGGCAGTGCCCAAGGCCAGCTTGGACAGGGCTTAGAACAACCTGGGATAGTGCAAGGTGTCCCTGCCCATGGCAGGGGTGGCACAGGATGATCTCTGAGGTCCCTTCCAACCCAAACCATCCCGGGATTCTCAGTGTTCTCAGCTCCTATCAGCAGTTGTTTGTGTGCTGCCCAGACCTCACTTAATGCAGGTTTCTCATTAAAATACCTGAGTTTAACTCCAGGATCTGTGCCCTGCTGAAGGCAAGTGCAGCTCTGCCAGCTCTCTCAATTTTTAATTGTCATGATAACCTCCTTCATTTCCTTGCAGAGACAAAGTCTGCACAGTCTGCTGGGATCTTCCCACATACTCCTGCAGCTGCAGGGACTTGTCCTGACTTCTGCTCTGTTCTTGAGGAGATGTTGATGCATTTACTTGCAGTTGCTGAAGCAAAGAATGTGAAGAGATCCCCTGGCCCTGCCTGCTCACAGTAGTTGGTCACTGAAGCACATGCAGATTTTCGCTTTTTAGATCTATTTTTTTGCACACAATTAGGCTTAGACTGAGATAACTGTGTCCAGCTGGGCTTTGGCATCAGCTGGAAACTCTCCAGGCTGGAGCAATCGTTGGTGCCTGTTGTGCTGGGAGGGTTGGGTGCTGTGAGGGGAAACCAGCACAGACTTTCCACTGGCTCTATTTATCCAGCTTTCCTTGGGGTATCTTCTTGCACCTTCTTGTCCTGAGCTGTGAGCACGTGGGGGCTTCTTCAGCTGCTGCTGGACAAGCAGGGGAGTGGGAGGAGACCTTAAAAAATCCCTGGGTGGGTGGGAGTGGGAGGGGAGCACTGGGATCCTACAAAGGGGGAAAAGGTGACTCCTCATCCTTTTCTTTTTCAGGAAGAAAAGGGAGGGAGGACAATATGAGCTACTGAAAAGCCTTTAAACCATCCTGAGCCAAATAATCTGAGGGGTGCATATATGAATCCTTTCCCTCAGGTGGCATGGGTGGACCCTGGTCTGGTGACATTTCTGCCACGTGTCCCAAACCCACCTTGCTTTTATTAAAAGCCCACCTCTCACAAGTCAGGCCCTTGGATGCCTCCTGCTCAGGGTAAGCTGTGAGGAGGGGCTGGGGAAGGACTCACACTTATGGAATGACTGCTCATGGAATGCTGTCAGCATTTCTTTAAGATGCTGGAGGCTTTAATAAGCAAGGGATTAATTACACCTCCCATGTCTGTCTGGCAGCTTCACCTTAATGCCTGAGCTCATTTGCATGTTTTTATCAGAGGGCAGGAAAATAATGGCGTTGTCCTCTTGTTGTCCCCCAGCAAATCCAGGGTGGTGGGATCCTCTGGAGGAGCTGGAGGCTGTGCTGGCAGGCAGGGGGTGAGCTGTACTTCACAGGTCACCACTCCTCTGCTCCAGCAAGTGTAATTGAAGGGATTTACTCCATCACCCAATCTGATTCCAGACAAGCAGCTGAGTAAACAAGGCAAAGGCAAGGCTGGGGTGAAGCCACACAGCTCAGGTGGCTTTTTGGAGCTGATCTTCACAACCTTGTTTGTGTAGCTGTGCTTGCCAGCACCTCTGGGCACAGCCTTTGAAGGTCCTTTCCTGCTGCAGGTGATTCATGAGCCAGCTCGAGGTGAACCTTTCTGGCAGGTTTTGTTTCCTGTTCTGGGCAGACCTTGGAGCATCAGGTTTCCACCCACCCCTTCTAGCAAGCAAAAGTCCTACGTTTATGACTTCCCCTGAGGCACTGGGGATGACTGATCAGGCAGTTCTGACCAAAAATGGCACATGAAATGTTTGCTCCTTGAGGAGCTGAGTAACGCGCTAATGAGTGCAAGACAGATCCTGCTGCTTCCCATCCGATGGGAATTAATCGTGCCTGTGCTGGAGCAGAACCAGGCTGCCTGCTCATGCATTGATTATGGCTTAACTTTCCAGAAAGTACAATTGAGCTGAAGTTTTCATGGAGTTTGAGCCAGGAGTGATGCAGTCAATGAGAACTGCACCAAGAGCTGTGCCCTGAGCGAGCAGCGAGCCAGGGCTGAGCTGCTGCAGTGTCCCGTGGTGATCCTGGCATTCCTACCTCCCTCTGGGCAGTGCCAAAATGTTTTATCTTTGATGAACCAAATTGCTTGGCTGAGTGCTGGGCCTTGGCACGGCCTGGTGTGTGTCAGGGGAAGGACTTCCCAAGGCTGTCCTTCCTTCTCGGGGTTTGGGGTGAGGACCTCGGGAAGGGCTTTCTGGACTGCTGAATGTGGGACCTGCCCTGTCCTGGGCTGTGAAAGGTCAGCAGGGGCTCTGAAAGGGGAATCAGCACCAGGGCTGCCTGAAGGAGCCTACTTTGGGCTCTTTGGTCGCTGGCAGAGGTTTAAAAATGCTTTTAATTTAAGTAGAGAGAATGACCCCTTAAATCCAACAGTCAGAGTTTATTGTCCTGAGGATCTCTGATGGCTCCAGCTGCCCAGGCAGATGTTGGGTGGGCAAAGCCCTCTGAAAAGCAAAGCTGGGCTTGGCTTGGCTGGGCTGAGCTGAGCTGGGCCGGCCCCTCACTTGCTCCCAGCCCGTGAATCAAAGCCCAGCTCCAGCACTGCAGACATGCCCACAGCCCCATCACTTATTGCTTAACAAGTGCATTAGTGTAAATCAAGAGGCATGTTTCAATTATCTAATAGAAGAATTATTGATCCACGCTCTCCTCCTGAACGTTCAAATGTTCCAGGAGGAGAAGCAGTATTTGTATATGCTATAAAAAATCTGGAGTGTGGTTTTATGTTTCAATTAGGTGGTGCTTGGAGAGCTGGTGCAAGATGTTTTTGTAGGAGCAGCTGTGGCCAAACTGTGATGGGCACAGAGTCACTGGTGGTCCCCAGACTTGGTTTTGGGGTCAGCACAAGGCAGCAATAGATTAAATTCCTCCCCTTCCCCTTAGGATGCTGTGCAGGGAAGCCCAGAGCTTCACTTTCAACTCATTGTCCATGGAAAAGTGTAGCTGTTCCTTAAAATGCCAAATTCAGTTTAAGTGGATCGAATCAAACCAGTTTTATTCTCCCTCTTCCTGCCCTGTGGCTCTGATGGTTGGAGGGAAGGAAGGGGATTTGTGCTTCTTGTGTAAGGAGCCTTGGGCATCTGGCTGATAAAACAAACTTCCCACAGGAGAGTTAATTCCAAGTGGAATTATTCTGAACCTTCGGCTTTCAGTCCATTGTCCTGTGGTGACTGTGTAAAATGCCATTGAGGGATGTTCCTTTTTCCCTTTGATATAAAACATGGGGCTATTTTAGAAACTTAAAACTCATTCCAGACTCTTCTCAGCACTTCTTTTCAAAGCAGCTCAGTTCAGCTGTCAGTCCCCAGCTCCACTTCTAATTAAAATAGGTTTGAAGCCTTCCCTGACAGGCAAACATCTACAGTAAGTTGCAAACTATAGAGCAATCCTTCTCAGCTTAAGGATGCCACATCAAATGTCACTTGGTGCCTCTCTAGGACAGCTATCTATGTTTAAGAATAAATATACAAATAAAGTTGTCACCTAAAAGTGGTTGATAACACTTTTCTGGGACAGAGAGCTCAGATGAGATGCAGTAACAGCCGCCTGTACTTCCTGCAGTCCCAAAAATGTTTCTGGAGACTCCATGGTCTTGAGTTTTTGGGGTTTTTTTCCCCATTGTGCACAGTGACACAACTTGTGAAATAGCGTCACTGTGATTTGGGGGAGCCCTGAGGCAGCTGAAGGGTCCTGGGCCAGCAGAGATTTGCAGTGGGGATTGCTCAGCCCACCTCAAAACAGAGCTGGGGTGACCCCCAGGGGCCCTCCCCTAGGAATGACATGGAAGCACAGGGAAATGCAGGAACAGCCTGTACTGGAGAATTTGCACAGAATATTTGTGGTTTGAGCACTTCACTGCCAGAGCAGCATTTCCCTGCTGGAACAAGGCACCTGCTGAACCTGTCACTGCTTTCATGTTCTGCTTATTTAAAACCTGAGAAACCCTCCGAAAGCAAGTAAGATTAACTCCAAACAAATGTGTGGCACAGAGCAGCACATTGTGCTGCAGGTTTGTTGCTGTCACCATTAGGAACAAGTTTCTTCTCCTGGCCTGGATGCTGCCTTAGTCTTTTTTTTTAGTATTTTTCAGTCTTTTTAAGTCTCCCAAATGTCTCAGAGTTAGGGCAGGCCACTCTCACCCTGTTTTGAAGGTCAGGCTGGGCTTCTTTAAAGAAGGTTGAGGTAAAATAAGCAATGGGATCGCAGAACTTTGGGTATGGGGTTAGAGACTTGCTGCTGCAGCTGGGTGGTTGGGATGGATGTTGTGGGAGATGCTCAGCTCTGAGGAGCTAAAATGGTCCAGCCTGGAGTGACAGAACTGTCCCTAGGTGCCACACGTCTGCCAGGGCAGTGTTCCCTGCAGCACTGGCAGGGAAGGGGGCTTGTCCCTGTTTCCCAGCTGGAAACCTGTGCAATGCCAAATATTCCGACTCCCAACCAACCCTCGCCCCGACTTCGTGGACCCAGGGTGGGTTTGTGACTTTGATCCACATTTTTGGGGGCTGCCCAGCAGGAACTACCCAGCTCCTTCCTTCTCCCACCTCTACTCTCCATTCAGAGCCCTGCAGCAGATCATTCCACACACTTTCATGGAGCAGAACATCCTCCTCCTCCAGGTGAGCAGTGTGGTAAATCCATCCAGGTGAGAAACATCAGGAGAGAACAGTGGTTGTATTTTCCCTCTGCTGTTTACATGCATTAATTAGGAGGCTGCCTTTGATTAGCTGAAGAAAACCCAAGCTGTGTCAATTGAAATTAATTTCCCTCTATCAATTTATCCTTTGTGAAAAGTTTGGGTGGCTTGTTCCGAACTGGAATGCTGGCAGCGTGGGGAGAGAAATCAATTTTCCTACCAGGTCTAATCACGAGCAGTGTGAAATTAAGCTGTCACCCAGGCCCCCTAATCCTCATGTCTAAGTGCATGTTGGGCTGTTTGCTGAGGCAATTACAGGAACCTGGTTCCTCTCCCTCCCTGATTTCCCTTATTAGAAAACACTTAAGGGCGCAGCTCCCTGTGACATGTTGTCACCTGGGAGGGACAAAAGTTTCAGAGGAGAGAAGTAGGGCATGTAAGAGCAAAATGAACTGGTAGGAATCAAGAAGCTATTTATGAGCCATTTACTTACTTAGCCCTAAAAATAACCAGGGCTTTATGTGAAAATAGGGCTGTGATTGAAATCAAGCCCTAGACATGAGGTAATGGGAAAGGGGGGGTACAAAGAGAGATGCAATCAGGTATTCTATAAATAGCCCTGCTGGCCTCTCCAGGGATGGGGAAGGGGTTGGTTTGGGTGTTTTCCTGCTGGGGGTTGGACGGGTCAGTGAGGCTGGAAAAGCTGCCTTGGGCTGTAGCAGAATTTGCTGCAAGGCTGAAGGCAGCAGGAACAACAGCAGGTGCTGGGATTAAAATCCATGGGGATGATTCCCCAGCACCTCAAATCCCAGCTTCAGTGTCCCATCTCCTGGCCAGTGCTGCCCTTGGCATGCTGTGTCCAGTTCTGGATCCTCAGCACAGCAGGGACAGGAGCTCCTGGAGCTGAGGAAGGGCCTGGAGCAGCTCCCTGCCCAGGAAAGGCTGAGGGAGCTGGGGCTGAGGAGATGCTGGGAGGGGCCCTCAGCCCTGGGTGTCCCTGGGTGTCTCTTGGATGTCCCTGTCTGTCCCTGTGTGCAGGGAGGGTCAGAGCAGGGCCCAGGCTCTGCTCCAGGCACAGCAGTGGCACCAGAGGAGCAGGCAAGGACTGATCCCAGGGAATTCCACCTGAACAGGAGGCAGAACTTTACTGTGGGCACTGGAACAGAGCCCAAAAGGGGTGTAGAGCCTCCATCCCTGGAGATATTCCAGAAGCCTCTGGACACACTGCTGTGCCCTGTGCTCTGGGATGGCCCTGCTGGAGCAGGTGACCCTCTGTGGTCCCATAAATCTGACCCATTCTGAGATTCCAGGGTTCTGTTCCGACCCTCCTGCCACAATAAGATGCTTTGCAAGTCGAAAGGTGCTGAGTAACTTCTCCTGGAAGCAGCTCTCTGCAGCACAACCTCTTTGATCTCCTGCTTCCATCTGCTCTTTTATTGCTCCAGAGCTGCAGTGTCGAAGTTTTTAACTCAAGAGGTGGCATTTGGGTCTTTTCAGGTCCCTTGGTGTTGGAGCAGGCCCAGCAGCCTGGCTGGGTGCCACAACCAAGCTGTGCCTCTCACCTTAACCTGCACAGGAGCACTCCAGGAAGGGCACTGAGAGGAGCAGATGGAATTAAATCCTGTTTACTGTAGCCTTTTGATAAAAGAGGGGATGTGTGTAACATCACCAGCTCTGCCCACACTCTGGGGAATTTGCCCTGTGACACTCAGACACTTTTCCAGCCTTTCCTTGGAGCTGAGAAGCAGAATTGTACCCTTGCCACGCTGCAATTAAAGAAATTCAGTGCTCTCCATAAAGCCTAAACCCTATAAAATACAGCTGTTTTCTCCTGCTGGGTTTAAAAAGAAATGGTTTCACAGAAATGGCTCCAGGTGCGCGTTTGTGCCAGAGAGGCTCGTGAATGCCTGTTGGAAGGGCTGTGGAAATATTTTGGCAGATGTTGCTCCTGGACCAGGGCATGCTGCTGGGGGGAATGAGTCTCTGAGTGGGGGAATGCAGAGTGGCTGTGAGCTGAGCCTGTGTCCCAAGTCCTTAGAGCAAGGTCAAAAGGGCACAGTTCAGTCAAAAGTTGGATTTGATTATCCTGGAGGGCACTTCCAGCCTTCACAGCGTTGTGATTCTGTCTCTGGTGTAGTCCCAGATGGAGCCAGAGCACCCCTGGGCCCTGCTGCAGGTCCTCTGCCCGGAGCTCTGGAGGTGACAGTCCTGAGCCCTCTGCTTTTTCAAGTCTTCAGGCCAGCCAGAGCAGGGTGCAGTGTGCTGGCTGCAGTGTGCTGGCTGCAGCCTGGTCTGCTCTTCCTTCAAATGTGCTGGAAATCAAGGAGCTCAACACCCCTGCAACCAGGGAGAGTGGGAGGGAGCAGAGACCAAGCCCAGCTGTGCTGGTGCAAAATGGGATTTATGACTTGTGACCGTTTTTCAAGTGAGAATCATTGATTTTTGGTTGGGTTTGGGTTTTTGGGGTTTTTATTCTTCTAGAATTTCTTCTCCTTGAAATAGAATGGATTGCCTGAAGCTCCTGGTTTCCCAGGGATCCAAGGCCATTCCTCCCTGAGCACAGGGGCTGCAGAGATGTGTGGAGCTGTGCTGGGAGCTTTGCAGCCAGGAGGGGCTGGGGATGGTTTCATGCTGGAGCTGGAGGTGCCATTTTCCCACAGAGTCTTTGGATTTAGCGTTTCTCCTCATGGCAGGGCTGTTTTCCCTGCAGAGCTTCACAGTCCAGCAGGAAGGAAACCCATTCTTTGTTTCTGACTTACCCTAAATGCCTTTTTTTGTTAATGCCAGACCATTCTTTTTGCACTGCCTGTTCCAACACAAAAGGAAACAAATTCTTCCTATACCAAATCGCAGATTTTTTCCCCAAAAGTGCTGTTCTGATAATTTTTGAAAGGCTGCAGAAATTTCTCTTGATAGGCATTAAAACCATGCAGATTTTGAAGATTTTCAAATGTTGGACTTGATGATCTTGGAAGTTTTTTCCAACCTTAATGATTCTCTGGTTCCATCTAAGTGCATTTGGGCTGGGAAAGGATTGTTCTGAACAATTCTGCTTCCTCTTGCCTTTGCAAAGTCATTACTGCAGGCACAGCCATTAATTTGAGGAGAACTTAAACTCTGCCTCTCGCTTCCCCTCCCTGAATAATGGATGGTTGGGGGGGCCTGGTGGGGTTGTTAATGCTCCTGTGAAGTCACAGCCCATCTGTGAGCCCAGAGAGAAATGGGAATAACAACGTTTTGTTTTGTCTGCTCTACAAAACAGGAGCTGGAGATTGATTAATTCTTGTGAGCTGATCAGAGATCTGGGGGAATGCATTCCAGATGGAAAGGATCAGGAATTGGGGGGTCTGTCTGTGGGTGATGAGATGTCTGTGGACCCCCCAGGCTTTGGCCAGTGTGACAGAGAGCCTGGGCAGTGTGTGGGGACAAAGGAATGGAATAAATAAGGAGATAATAAAAAAAATGCTAATTGAAAATCAGAATGAGATTAATTCTAACTGACTCCATATCAGGAACTGGAATGACAGGACAAGTGGCAATGAGTTCCCACTATCAGAGGGCAGGGACACATGGGATATTTGGAAGAAATTCTTCCCTGTGAGGGTGGTGAGAGTCTGGGATAGATTTCCCAGAGAAGCTGTGGCTGCCCTATCCCTGGAAGTGTCCCAGACCAGTTTGGACAGGGCTTGGAGCAACCTGGCCTGGTGGAAGATATCCCTGCTCATGGTAGGGGGATGAAAATAGATGATCTTTACATTCCCTTCCAACCCAAACCATTCCATGATTTCCTGATTCTATTTTCCTTCTCATATGAAGGAACGTGGCCTATCACTACTCACTTAAAGAAATAAAAACCACACTGTACTGAAATAGTGACTTCAGATCCCTCTGTGAACATTCCCCTGCAATTACTCAACTCTGTTAGAGTGTTTCAAACACTTTTGGATCCTGACAGAGAAATGCTGTTTATCACTTCTAATTTCTACAACTGGGTCTGAAAGCTAATTAGTAAAACAGACTGTACCATCTGCTTCCTTGGGATGTGCTCCTGCTGTAACTATTTATATTTTAAATTGGGTTTTTTTTTCCTTTGTAAATTTGCTCTTGCTCCTAAAATGGTTCAATCCAACCTATTGTTGTTTTATTGTATAGTCATATTCCTCTCCTTCTGGATCTACATCTCTTCTTGGCATCAAGAGTACCTGAGAGGAAGGAAACATAAAACAAAATTTAATCCTGTCATTCTTTCTGCACAAATGTGCCTGGTTTATATTCCTGGGGCAGCTCTTGCTAGAAAACACTGCAGAGTTTGCTGGTAGGAAAGGCAGGAGCTGTTCACCTTAGAGAAAACAGTCATTCTCCATGGCGAGGGAGCAGGAGAAGGAAATTCAGACCCCCTTGGTCCCCTCAGCCCTGGAAACAGGGGTGGCACAGGCTGGGAGGGTTCATGGCTCTCTATTTGACCAAAAATCCGGGCTTTGAGGCAAACTTTGGAGGCAGGGCTGATGCTTTCACCAAGCCAAGGATTGTTTTTCACATCAGAGACTGGCAGAGCTCATTAATTCTCCATGGTGGATATTTCCCCTGATATTCCACTTGAATTCTCCATCACTCATTTTAATTTTATATTTAATATTATTATTCCTGTTTGCACACTAAACAACCCTTCCTCCCTGCTGGTTGATGTCCTCATTGCGTCCGCTTTCTGCAAGGGAGAGCAAGATCTTATCCTTAAAATAAACTCAGTGCTGGAGACTTTGGAGCCCTGCTTTGCCTCTGCAGAGGGTGGGTGATGCTTCCCTGGGCCTCCACTCCCAACTGCACCAAGCTGAGGATCCCGAGCCACTGAGAAAGGATTGGAACATGGTGGGTGAGGAAGAGAGAGTTGAGTTTTCGGCAGCTGAGCGGGAGCAGTGATTCCCTCCTGGAACTGCAGTGCCAACTCTGCCAGAGGTGGGACAAGGAAATCAAAATAACTCACAGTATCCAAGTCAAAAATGTCAATCCAAGCTACATCCACGTTTTCCTGCTCACTTCTCCTCACCTGCAAAAGGATCAGCTCTTAACCAGAGAGAAAATTGAAACAATAGTTATGGTGTGGCTGAAAATCCACAGTGTGGTGGATGCTGCTCCCCGTCCCAGGTGCCAAAGACCTTTAGACCTCCAGCTCATGAGATTCCCATCAAGCCAACAAAGGTCATGCTTGGCAAATAATGTGTCTCAGATGAGTTTCTTCCTCTGCATGAGCTGAGCTGCTTAGATCATGCCCTGCTTTTATCCCTCCCTTTGAGGGCTCCCAGGCTGGTGGCAGGAAAGCCATTATCAAGGAGCTGTTCCTTTGCCTTGGCTTTGTGGATATAAATACTGACACCTTGTTCCATTTTTCATGCATTACTTCTTTTCCTGCCCCATTCAAAAGAACAAAAGGAGTTCTGAGCTCTCTGAGCCTGGAATTTGACAGGTTTTCCTTGGTGGTGGCATTGCTGGTTTTTTAGTTCTGCTCAAAAACAGCTTTTTCATTTTACCTGAAGGGGAAGGGGGGGAAATGAAATGGTGGGGAAAGCTGGAGGAGGTTTAACCTGCATGCATGAAGCAGCAATTCCAGTGATTTTATTGTTTGGGCTTTCTGATGGTCGTCCCAAATCATCAATAAAGCTCTGGCTGTCTGTGCTTCGCCCTCCTCGTTAGCTGGAGGCACAGCCCAGTGCTGGGGCTCTGTGGCTGGCTGGGAAGTGCCTGCCTGGCTAATTCCCCTCTCCCCCTCCCTCTCCAGCTGCCTCTCGCTCCCATTTGGAATATATGGGACGAGAGGCACACATGCCTCAGGGGAGCAGGGATTTATGGCCAGCAGACTGTGTTTCCTACAGATGTGCAGAGCAGCAACTCTCAGTTGCCAACAAAACCTCTGGAGATATACATCATAGCAGGAATTTGTCAGCAATTAATTTTCAGAGGGCTAAACTTCACCCAAGTTTTAATAGAAGAGGAGTCTGAAGGACCAAAGACAGAAGAAATCGTTTGGACCCTTGGGTGTTTCTTTTAGCTGCTTTCATGAACAAGGGTTGCTGCTTTTTTTCTCCCTTGGAACAGGTAAAACATTGGGGGTTTAACCACTGAGACAAATATTCTTAAATAAGCAAGACTTAAAACAGAAAAATAAAACTAAGAACAGCTTTTCTCTGTGAGATCCCTTGAATCCTTCTGCAAGAAAGATGCCAAACACTTGGATAAAAGTCTGGTTGATCTTGCAGGTGATACTTGAGTGACACAGTGTGGGGGGCTGAGCTATAATTGGTGGATGTGAGAAGTTTGCTGACAGGGTTGGTTGCTGACTACTGCAAATTTAGTTTTGGGGGGTTGACTAGGGGGTTTGGGGTGGGTTTTTTTTTTGGAGGAGAGGGTGATTTCTTTGCAGTTCAGCTCCTCTGCCAGCCACAGGCTTCAGAGAGGAAGAAGAGATGGCCACAGCTCAATTACAAGGCTGCATGAATGGTGGTTCATAGTTGGAGCTGTCAGTGATGCTTTATTGAGGCTGTGGTATGAAAGGAGAGTCTCTGTTCCCTCTGAAGAACCTCAATTCATCAAAGCTTTTCAATATTTTCCTCGCAGTTAAGCCAGGGTTTAAGCCCAGTTCTACTGTGCACAGTGTGAATGGCGTGTGGGTGTCTAATGTTCACTGTGCCACCACTCTGTGGTGGCTTTTAATGCTCCTAAAATTTTCCATTGCCACCAGAGTTGGGGATTTTCTTCCTCTATGGAAACTGGCAATTGTCTTACTCATGTCACGATGTGGTTTAGAGGGTATGGTGGGATTAGGTGAAGGGTTGGACTTGATCCTGGAGGCCTCTCCAACCAAATACAATTCTGTATTAACATAACCCTGTTACAATTCAACAAAAACCCACAAATCATAGACTCATGGAATGGTTTGGGTTAGGAAGGGACCTTAAAGCTCATCCCATTCCATCCCCCACCATGGGCAGGGACACCTTCCACTATCCCAGGTCCATCCAAGCCCCATCCAACTCTGGCCTTGGACACTTCCAGGGATCCAGGGACAGCCACAGCTTCTCTGGGCACCCTGTGCCAGGGCCTCCCCACCCTCCCAGGGAACAATATCTTCTATATATCTATATTTATATATATTTATATAAATATTTATATATCTATATTTAGATATATTTTTATTTTTATTTATATATATATATTTATCTATATAAATACCCCTCTTTCAATCTGAACCCCAAAACCTTCCTGTGTCCCAAATGGTGGTGGCAGTTCCAGGTTTCTCTCCACTTTGAGCTGTTCTGTTCCTTCAGCACAAACTCTAAGGGGCTGTAAAAGCTCCTGGAAGTGGAAGCAGACCTTTGGCTGCCATCAGCAGAGCTCCTTCCCCCAGGTGAGGCAGCAGTCAGGAAGCTCAGGAGATAGAGAACTTGAGCTGAAAATCCACTGTGGAACAATTCCACTCTGTCATCTTTCTCTTTATTACCCTTTCCTCTGCAGCCATGATGGGATTAGTGATATTTCCATTTGTCTGTTTTATGTATTTTGTTTTCCTTTCCTCTGAAAAATTATTACAGGATGAAAAGTTTGTCAGGCCTTGGAGTTCAGCAAGATTCTCTCTGGAATTAATTTCCTACCGTGGACTGTGAGCAGGCATCTAGAAAAACACTATTTGATTATACTTTTGTTTTCATAAAAAAAGATGATTATTTTCACTTGCTGGTGGGTGTAGGACACAGAGCTGTGTGGGAAAGGCAGGATTTTTATTTATCAGATGCCTGAAGACTTAAAATCCTAAGAAGCAGTAATGAGGAAAGCTGACGAAATGAAAGTTTTGCTCCAGCTGGTTATTGCCTAAGTGTCAGAAATCCACAGCAGAGGAGAAGAGCAGGAGGAACAGGGACATTGACCTGGAATCAAACACCCCAGTGGGATGAGCTGTCAGAGCCTGAGGCCCAGCAGAGCCAGATCCAAGCAGGTCTGGCATGAAATGGCTTCTCTTGATTTTCTCATCCTCCCCATCAAGCCTCTCTCTCTTGATCTAATTGAAGGGGTTTGTTCTGACACCTGCTGCAATCAGGACTGAATGCTTTCCATGGAAAATCAATGCCAGGAATGAGGTCTGTGCTGTGCTCTTGGCTCCAGGGGCTCTCCAGCACTGGTTTCCACTTGCTCCCAGTTGCAAGAGACCCTTCTGCTCCACCATTCCTTCCACCTGCAGCATCTGCCTGTAGCCACCCCCGCATGGTTTTTATCCCAAAAACTTGTGGATCTTTCCTGCTCCACCATTTCACCCTTCCCCTTGAGTTCTCAAAACCTTTCTATTCGTATTAAGATCAAATCAGCCCCTCATGGTGAGGGTTTGGAACGAGACCATCTTCATGCTCCTTCCCAGCCCAAACCATTCTCTGTTTCTAAGATATCTGTGATGTTTTCTGGCTCAGCAGCACAAGGGATCCCACCAGGTCCTGCTGTTCCATCAGCTGCCTGACACCATCGCCGGGGCCTCCCAGAGGGAGGGGGAGGCTGAGGAATTCTGGCTCCTCCTTGGGGTCTGTAGTGAGCAAAAATCCATCATTTCCCCTCTCTTCATGTTCCCAGTGTTGATGGAGGACATTCATTTAAAGGTTACTCCCTTTAAATGAAGTAACCTCTGCAAGGACTTACCATGCCTGGAGCCTCAGACCTTCGTGCCAGGATGGTCTATTCTCCATCACCCAGAATAATTCCCTTCCTCCAGCTGCTGGCCTCGGGTTTCTTGTGCTGAGAGGAGCTGACTCAGAGATGACTCAAACTCTTCACACGCCTTTGTGGATTTGCAAATGGAAGAGCAGGGTAAGGTTCAGTGGTTAAACAAGAGACCACAGCCAGCAGCCAGCCCCTTCTCAAAATCCCAGGGGGAAGTCAGAACCTGCAAACACACTCTGGGCATGGTGATTCAATGGAGTGAGCAAAAACCACTTGTAAATACATTTATTAGTGCTGAGGCTGTGGTTGGAGCTGAAGCAAAGGAGAGAAGCCACACAATTACCTGGAAATTCCTCCTGGAGTCCGTAGGTTGACAGGGAAAGAGCAAGGAACAGGGAGATGTTTCTGTTTTGCTGCGGGTTTTATTTAATTACAATTGTTAATAATAATAAGTTATTATTATATTATTATGGATAACTTAATTATGATCTTAAAGGCAAATGTTAAAATGGTGTTTTTAAAAGGAAATTTCCAATTTGAGGGCAGCTGCAGAATGTGAAGAGTTACTGGGAAGCCTCAACACCAAAACTGATTTCTGGATCCGGGCGTATGAGGGACTTTTCTGAAAAGATTCTGAACCCATCAGCTTTTTCTCAGAGCCAAAGCAGAGAAGCAGCAATTCCATGAGACTCCTGAGACCATCTGCAGCACTGGTTATGTCCAGCTGCCAGAAAATACCCTGGAGATGAAGGGGCAGGATGGGATCCTTCACCTTGGATTGCACAACAAGAATGAAGTAACCAAAAAAATTACTTTGGGTCTCACTTAGGAGCAAAACCAGCCCCTGAACTGAGCCATCCCTGGAAATTCATGTCTTTCCTCTCATATTTAGTCAGGACTGTGGGTGTTGCAGGAGGGATTTTCACCCTGTGTTCTGTAAGAGCTGAAATGTGCTTTGAGATCCTGCAGCTGAGGGTTCCCAGAGTATCCACAGGCATCTGTCATTCCTGCTCAGCACATCCTGGGCTGAAAGTGAGGGAATTGCACTTGGATACAGAGCTTTTCCTGCTCCTCAGCTGGGGACACCCTGCACGTGCTGGGAGGTCTGAGGGGGATTATGGGCTTTACACTGCAGGATTTCCATAGGGCTTAATGGAGCCAATACCTGTAAATTGGAATATTTTTTAATTTATGGAGGTAAAACTCCTGTGGGAAACTGCATTTACTGTTGTGAGCCTTAGAGGTAATTATAATCTCCTTTTTTGACACTGCACTGTTGGGAGTGAATGCCAACATTTCCATTTGAGGACTTATTTGATTATTTTTCTCATTTTGCTAAGCATTATTACATTAACCTGCCACTCCTGAATCCTTGTCCTACCATGGCATTTATGCATGAGAGGGTCTGTTCTCTGAAAGGAACATCAGGCTGAAGAATGCTCCATGATGATGGAAAGGCTTCTGTTTATCCTGTGGTTTTGGAGTAAGAGCTTATTTTTGGCTTTGGAAGCAAATGTGACCTAGTTTGGATCCAAAATGTAATCTGAACCTTCAGCTACACATCTCGGATATTTATTAGGGCTGAAAGTAGCCAATAAATGTATGTGAATCTGAGTCAAACTGAGAGAGGGGAAGTTTATGTTAGAAATTAGGGAGAAATTCCTCCCTGTGAGGGTGGGGAGGGGCTGGGATAGAATTCCCAGAGAAGCTGTGGCTGCCCCTGGATCTCTGGAAATGTCCCAGGCCAGGTTGGATGAGGCTTGGAGCACCCTGGGGTAGTGCAAGGTGTCCCTGTGCATGGCAAGGGCTGGAATAAGATGAATTTTAAGGTCCCTTCCAACCCAACCTACTCCAGGATTCCATGATTTTATATAAATCAATAATCCACAGCACCTGGGATGCTTTTGTTGTGTCCCAGCCCTTACCCTCTTTCCATCCCAGTTAAACCAGAGGGGCAGGAGGAGGCTCCTCCAGTCTGCAGAGATCCCTCAGACTGCTCTGACCAGGCTCTAGGGTGAAACCACCCCTGAGAAAAATCCTTCCCCACCAGGGCTCACTGCTCTTCGTTTTTCCTCCCAGTCTCTGCTCACACTGTCCTGAATGCAATTCTGGATTATTCCTCTTAGTCCATGCAATGCTTTCCTTTTTTCCTTACTCACTTTTAATTAAATCTCATCACTTGAAAAATCCCAAGAAAGACTTTACAAGATGCTTAATTTGATTTTTATTTTCATTAAGCTCAAACTTATATGACAAATCTCCCAGAGCTGTTGCTAAATGCACTTTGTTTTCATGCAGTGGCTGAAAGTCCTGTTCCTGCCATGGGAATGTGGGCAGGAAGGGAATGTTCACCTGGGGTTTATGACCCTGACAACCTGTTTTTGTTATTAAAATCGTGGTGAGCAGCAAAAGTGATGAAATACTGAGTTCTGTGGAGTCTGCAGAGTGTTTTTTTGAACTCCAGTCATTATACATTGTGTTGACATAAAAAAAAAACAGAGGAAGAAGATCCTTCATAGAGAGCAAGCAATTCTTCTTGGACCTTATGAAGTTAATTATTTTATATCCCATAACTGAAACTTGTAACTCAGTGTAATTGGCAGGAGAAGTCCCACAGTAACAATCATAGGGCTGGTTATTGTTTCTTCTAGTGCTCCACTGTGGGAATGCTGGAAAAACAGCCTCCCATCCTGGTGTTTATTGGCAAATGCTTAAATAAATCATGCCAGCCTGTACAACCAGCTCGATGATCAATAATCTCTCCTCTTGAAATGGGAAGTGTTGCAGGAGGGGAAGAGGTGGGGACAGGCAAGGTTTGTGGTGCCCCTTTAGCTGGGATTGTGGTTTATGGATTTGGGAAAACCAGGGACCAAGCCCAGGCTGGATGGTCAAGTGGAAGGTGTCCCTGTCTCTGGCAGAGGGGTGGGATGGGATGATCTTTAACATCCCTTCAACCCAAACCATTCTGGGATTTTATGATTCTATGACAATTTTATGAATTTGTTCTTTTCCCAGTCTGCCAACACCTCACTGGGTGACCACAACCGGACATGGATTAACCTTGTGGTGCTCCCATATTCTGTTAAAAGCCCCACTGATTGCCTCAGGCCCTGTTTGCAGCCTGGGTGAAGGAACCAGCACTTGGTGTCAAGGTCCCCACATCCCACACTCAACATCATGGGCTATTCCTCACCCCTTAGTTCAGCCCAGCAATGCCAAACCTCCTTGTGCTGCTGTCAGCACCAGTGGGAATGACCCCATCACCCCCACCCTGAGGGATTTTGTGCAGCCACATCAGCCCCAGCTCCTGAGGTGTCTCTTCCAGCTGTGCTCAGCCCATGGAGGCTCTTGGCTGTGCAAGACTTGATTTTACCCGGTGGCTGCTGCTACTGCTCTGTCTCACAGAACCTCTGGAGCTGCCTCCCTCTTGCAAGTGGATATATTAAGATTTTAATTTTTCCCCCCTATCTGCCACTAATTCCTGCCTAATTCTGTCCCAGGTGGAGCCTGCAGGGACAAGAGTGTCACATCTGTGAGCGCTGACATGGCCTCACTCAGCACTGCCTTGAGATTCCAGCATAGCCAGGGAAAGGGGCAGGGATAACAGAGCTTTGCTTAATGTCACCTTTGGCACTTGGATTGGGACATTTGAAGTGGAGGGAAAGGGCAAAGCAGATCTCTGGTGAATGTGGCACCTCCACGCTGCTGCTGCTGCTGCTGGGAGGAGCAGTGGCTCAGGGGTGGCTGAGGATACAGCTCCAATTTAATGCTTCAGTAGGAAATCTTAGGGTGGATGCTTGTCTGGGACTAGCTGGCCTCGCTTTCAGTGGAAAGCAGGCAGTTTGTGAGGGATGGGGTCTGACCTGCTGGTCATTTGAGGTCTTCAAGCTCATCTGTTAAGCTGCACTTGGGTTTGCAGGCTGGCTTCATATTCCTGACACGTGGAGCAGGAGCAGGGCTGAGCACACACTCAGGATTAAGCATGTGAGTGTTTTACAGAAATACTCCTCGTGTCAGTTCAGATATCCCCATGCCCTTTTTTCGGTATGGAGAATGCTGGCTCAATTAAATTGTCATCTTCCTAGAAAAAAAAAAAGATGTCCTGGTATCAGGCCTGGGTCTCTTGGTACGAAACCACAATTCTGGAAGGAATTTAACAAAGTCATGAGTTTCAGGGCATTGCTGAATTTCTTTTTCTACCCCTTCCATCACAAAAAAGAAATATGCCCCTGAACTCTCCAGGTAGTGATTTCAAGGTAGGATGGCTCCTGTTAAATTAGACATTTATGGACTATTTAGTAAATAACCTCAGAGACAAAACCTTCCAGACTTGTTTTCTGTTTCATATGGACTATTTCAGAAAATTCATCAGGATTATCTGGGGCTGGGAGGAGCTGAGGAGCATTTGGATGTGGGAGAGGTGGCTTGGCTGGGTATTCCCCAGTTGTCTTTCTGGTGGCAGTGACTGGGGAGAGGAAAGCGTCTCTGGGACTGGCAGAGACCCAGTCCTGCCTGGCTCCTTTCCCAATTTCAGCAGCTGAGGAAAGGAGCCTGAATGCTGCTTGAGCAGGTGAATGTTGGAGGGTGATGTGATCCTTCTGCAGTGGTGGCCCGGAGGTGTCAGGAGGTGCCTGCCTCAGGGGAGGCTTTGATGGGGCCACACATGACCAGTTGTGGCTGCAGCTGTTTCCTCAGACACACACCCTGCGCTTTCACAGGGCCAAGGCTGCAGCCCTCTGGCACCCTGAGAATCAGGCCTTTGATATTGTTTTTCTACAAGTTCTAGCCACTTTCCCAGGAAAGTGACTATAAACATAGGTGTTTATACATTCCATTAAAGATATGCCTTTTGATGGACGTCTCTCACGACCAGTGCGGTTGGGAAAGTGTTAACCTGAGTATCCAATCCCTGGTCATGGTCAGAAACCTGTACATACTGAAAGAAAAAATAAAGGACTCTTTCTTTCACCACACCTCAAACTACATCCGTGTGACTCATTTTGTGTCCGACAGTGACAGGCTCCTGGCAGGAGGTGCTGTTCAGGCCGTGGAAACATCCCCAGAGGACGCTGCAAAATGGGGTTTGTGGGGATCCACGCGGGGCAGGGCATTTGCACAGAGCACAGCTGGCCAGCTGTGGGTTGGGTTCATCCCCACCAGAGGCACCAAACCTATATCTCCTCCCATCAGTCCCCTCTCTGCTGGGATTGGACAAAACCTGGTTTGAAGCAGCACCTCCTGCTCTGGGATTTGTTTGCACTTTGCACTGGGAATTCTTCCTCTGTTTGCTTTCCCATCCCCAGCCTGACCTTCCCCTGATGCCAGGATGCCAATAAAGGAGCTCAAAGCAGGGAGTGCTGTGGATGTCATTGATTAGGGCTCTAAGGCTCATTTCCCCATGCTGTCCAAGCGAATTGGGCTGGATGGAGTTGCACAGAGTGAAATGGAGATGTGGCAGCCATAGGACTCGCTCAGACACAGTTCCTCAGCACGAGGCTGCAGACTTTGGGGGCTGTTCTTGCTCAACCCAGCCAGTTTTTTTACTGCTGCTCCCTTCCAACCTCTCTGCTTTCATGAGGTCCCTCATTGTGCCCCACCAGCGGTGCAAGGGCACGGAAGGGTGGTTGCTGCAGGCACACCTCATGTGTTTCTGGGAGCACCTCCAAACATGTCAATTATCTCATTAATTATTTCCTTCCAGCCCAAAACCAATGCTTGGACATTTCAGGGCATCACAGAACAGCAAGAGACAAGTTACATCTCTAAATGTAGACCAGAGATGGCTTTTGAAAAATCCCCATCTCAAGAGAGTTTTAAAATGTGGGGGATACATTTTCAAGCTACCATAGAGCTGATCATAGCCTTGGCAATCTGGAAAAGGAGAAAAAACCCCACTAAGGACTGAAGTAATGTGACAGTGAGGAGTGGAGAGCTCTCAAAAGCCAGGACTTTCATAATTTTGGGTTGTTCCTTGTCCAAGGAGGCTTTAGCCACCAGAGGTGTGGAAAAAGCAAAGCAAACTCTTTGTTAGCTGCTGCAGGAAACTTTGCTGCCCTGAGAGCATAGGATGATCCCAGAGTTGTCTAATTAGGCAGGCAATTGTTTAAAAAGGGATTTCACATCCAGGCCTGAAAGAGCTGGAATTGACCCGTGAAGTGAAGAAAAGGCTGAATTTCATTCACAGCCCCTGCACAGAACCTGGCTGAGGACAAGGAGCCTCATGCTGCCTCTCTGCTTGGGGTGAATTTCATTAGAATGGGCTGATAATTGCATTGTACAGCCAGAACCAAGCAGGGGGGATTTACCTTCAAGGCTCATGAAGGTCAAGATCAGCCTCAGAACAATATCAGGCTTTTCAAAACAAAGTTTTGATGTGAACAGGGAGAGGACTTCGTGAACTCAGGAGGCCCTGCTGATGCTCAAGGCTGACAGCAGCCATTTTGTGCCATTTTTCTGGAGGACAGCTGTGCCTGTGGTTCATCCAGGGCTTCTCTTCTTCAGGGGATCCTTGGGTGCAATTGTGGAGTTTGTTTTCTGTGGTTTGGGATATTCTCTGGAAATGCCCCAGTCCTTTGGGAGATAAGGTCAGGGAGGGAGCTTGAGTTTGCTGGGAAGCTATAAAATGCATTGCTCTTAAGGAAGATTTTTTGGGAGCCTGAGTAGCTCCCAGAGGGTGCCAGCACTCCTTTCCAGATGTGCTGCACCTCTGGGGCAGACAGGAAACGCTGGATAAGCTGCAGCCACCCTTCCTCCTCAGTGAATCCTTCCTGTGTGGATCAGCAAGCCCCTTGGAGATAAGAGCAGGTGGCTGCGAAAAATAGTGCAGATAAGGGAGGACTGAAGACAGTGGAACTGTTTTTAGGTAAATTTCTGCTTTTCAGATCAGATCTGCATGTTTATCCCCTATCTACATGCACACTTAATCCCCAGTTGCCATGGGACAGGAGAACTGCCTGTTATTGCAAGCTCTTTCTCTGAGCAATTTCCTGTTGTTAATGCAGCTCAGTCCCTTGATTCCATTCCAGTCAAATCATTCCTGTTGTCTTTTCCGAGGTCATTGTGCTGCTTGCAGTACCCAAACCTCTGTGTTGGCAAAGCTGGGGAATAAAGAGCCCTCTCTGAGGAGCTGCTGAGCCAGGCTGCCACAGCCAGGTGAGAGCAGACCTGAAAGGGCATTTCCATCCCTTGATCAGCTGTGAGCCCTGCTGCTCTGGGCACAACCAGGCTCAGCCTCAGATGTGTGGTCTGACTTGATTTATGTAATCCTCAGGTCTAGATAGTCCTCAGAATGCCCTACTCAGGATTACCACAAGGTAAACAAGTTTTCAGCACACAAAAAAAATTAAAATCTGATTGTTCTGGTGAAGCAGATAAAAGCTGGAAACTCTTAGCAAGGATATTTTTGAGGTGAGGCATTGATGTTTGACGGAGAGAGAGCAAGGCTTGGAACTGCAGAAAAAGGGATGGGTGGCAATAATAGAAAAAACTTCCTCCTTTTCTTACAAGCAACCAAATCTGAAGTGGCAGAGGCAGGTCCTTTCTGTAGAGCTGCCTCTCTGACGACAAACATGACGAGGTGTCGATGTGGAGAGCACCAAGTTGTGTTTCAGACTCTCTGGTAAGTAAGAATACACTATGCTTCACATGTGTTCAAAAGAAATCTGTCACTCTCCTGAAGGTCTCACCCACTTTGCAAAGTCTCTTTACTCCCCTTTTTCGTGAGTCACAAATGAGGGTGAAGGTCAGAGGTGCTGAGAATCCCAAGAGCCTCCCTGGCCACTTCATCCCAGTGGTGGGTGTTGGGTTGGAATTTGCTGTAGTAACTCCCCTGGTGAGGTGACACCAGAGAGGGGAACAGAATGGGCCTATCATTAGATTAAATATAGAAATAGTCACAAAGTGTATCTGGCAGTAAATTGGGTCCTGGCCCTTCCCCATGCCTGGAGCTGCTGTTGTTGCCCGCATGGATGAAGGAGTCTCCCTTTTTCCCACCCCTCTGGCACAGCAGTTCCCAGGTCTCACCTGGGAGGGTGAGGAGTGTATCCTGATGGGAGGAAGGCACCGATGCCCACGGCAGGGCGCAGCTTCCCAGCCCCTCTCCTTGCCTGTGCCCAGCCCAAGCTGTGTTAGGGGCAGCCTCAGCCTGGCTGTGTGGGCAGGATGGGTTTGTGCCTCTGCTGGACGATTCCAAAGCACATTTTCTCCTGGACAGAGTGCTGACATACGCACACACATGCAGCAGGCACCCACCGGAACTGGCAAGCTGGAAAAATAACAGCATCCTCAAGGAAAAGAGAGGCTCCTGTGTTGGTACCTTCCTCCCCTCTGCTGGCAGTTGCTCTGCACATCTCCAGCTCTCAGGCTGCTGCCCCTGAGAGCCAGGGAGGGAGATAAAACAATCTCATCACAGCAATGTTATTTCCCTCTCAAAGTCCTCTCGCATTTTCATATGTGGATGTTGATAGCGAGGGCTGTAGATGTCACCGCTCTGGATTTATGGATAGAGATGTGCAGATGAGTGTGACAGCCAGGCGTCTGACTCTTTCCACTGCAAAATCTGATCCCTCTTCTCTGCCATCAGTTGGATTTCCTGCCACTCCTGACTCCTTTGTCGGCAGAGCTGGGATCTGTGCAGAACTTGAGGCTCCATTTCCAGTGAGCTTGTCGGGTCTCAGCCCTCAGCAGTGAGCTCATTAACCAAATCAGCACTGGTGGATTTCCCCTGACTGCAGAGGGGTCGTGTCTGAGCTGCCCTCCCTCTTCAAAGGCTTTTCCCCTTGGCCATGCAGGGTTGTGTGTCGGGTATATCTCATTGAGAACAAACCATGTCATGCAGCAGAGAGACCCCGCTGGGACCCAGCTCAGGTCGTGAGAATCCTCTCCTCCAGAGGCAGCTCAGCATCCATCTCTTGTACTGCTGTAAATCAGGAGCAGGGGGGTTTAATTCAATTGCTGAGGCCATGTTCTTACAGTTAGAAATCACAGCAACAACAGGAACAGTCCTCAGCTCGGCATCATGAAAGGATGGGGTGGCAGGACAAGGAGGGATGGCCTTCAGTGAAGGACAGCAGGGTTAGATGGGATATTGGGAAGAAATTGTTCCCTGTGAGGATGGGGAGGGGCTGGGATAGAATTCCCAGAGCAGCTGTGGCTGCCCCTGGATCCCTGGAAGTGTCCAAGGCCAGACTGGATGGAGCTGGGAACAGCCTGGGACAGTGGAAAATGTCCCTGCCCATGGTAGAGGGTGGCACTGGAAAATCTTTGAGGACCTTCTCAACCCAAACCATCCTGGGATTCTATGATTCTGTGACAGGAAGGCACAGCAGAGTGGTTTGGGATGGGCAGGGCTGCCTGTGAGGGTGCACGTGCAGGTGTGTCCCAGTGTCCTGGGCAGGTCTGTCCCCTCTGAGCCTCCCCGTGCTGTGGCTCTCCTGCAGCACCATCTGCACCAGAGCATTCCCTGCTGCAAGGCTGAAGGAGCAGGACTGCTGCATGTAGAGCTGAGCTGATGAGGCTCAGCACCCCCTCTCCTTGTTTCATGTTTAATTAGCTGGTGCATGAAGGATGGATTGGATAGAACAAGGAAGCAGCAGGGAGAAGGAAGGTTAATCTATCCTCTAGCCTTGCTATTCCCTCTTCCTTGTGATCTTGCGGAGCAAGGAGATGATGTGTCTTTTGAAGTGTAAAGCACTCCCTATCCTTCTCCCCCAGAAGTCACCACTCCTCCTCCTCCTCCTCCTCCTCCTCCTCCTCCTCCTCCTCCAAGCCCTGTGCAGACTATCCTGGGATCCTGGGGTGCTGCTTGTCCCAGGCCAGGCTGGACAGGGCTTGGAGTCACCTGGGATGGTGGGAGGTGTCCCTGCCCATGGCAGGGGTGCAGTGGGATGAGCTTTAAGGTCCTTTCCAACCCAAACTGGCTGGGATTTTGGGATAATTGACTTCGTTTGGGGTTGATGCAGCAGGAGAAAGAGCTGGGAGGATGCCCTGGAGCCCAAACCAGTGCTCAGTGTCACTTGGGGTGTCCCCAGCACCTGAGGGCTCACAAACAGCAGTGAGCTGTTTGTGTGAAGAGAGGGAGCTGGGCTCTCTCCTCTCAGTCTTCAGGAGCTCTGTTCCATTTTTCAGGAAACTCTTTGAGAACAAGCAGCAGGGGAATCAGGACAGAGGAGAGGGCTGGCCTGGCACGAGCAGCTCTTCCCCAGGCCCCGTGTTCTCCCCACGTCACAGTAATTGAATTGTTTTAATATTAATGTCTTCTCTCAAGCTCTGCTGATGAGAGGGAGGGAGAGATGTTTCTTCCAAAACAGTCTTAAGCTAATGCAGAAAGTATGAATAAATCTCTCAGAGATTATAGCCCCTGGAAAGCTCCTGTGAATATCAGAAAGACATCCTTCCTGCTATGGGAGGTTTGATTGAATTACAAATTTGAGGCAACTCCAAGCAAAACTGATTAAGTCTTTTCTTTCTCACTCTCTTGTTGTAGCTTTTTAAGGCGCTAAAGCTTTTTAATAATTAGAAATCCCCCTGTCCTGTTTGTAAGTGGTTATAATTGGCATCGCCCTGCCTGTAAGTAGCTCTAATTGGCATCATGTCCTCGTGGATGGTGACGCACCAGAGCACAAATCGTGGTGGGAAGTGTTGCCACTCCTTATCTCTTAGGGAGACCCACAGCCTGTGCCATGAGAGGATCATCTCAGAGGTGGGAGAGAGACGTGGTGTCCCAGGGATGAGCCCCTGGGCACTGCAGGAGGTGGCAAAGCTGGGTTGGGGCTCCAGCTCTGCTCCCAGGGAGGGCCCTGGCTATGGCCTTTTGTGTAGGAGCTGTTATAAATCCATATTGTGATATTGGCTTTTGGAAGTATTGAGATTAATGTTATATGTTATATGCTTTTGCTATGTCTTTTTCTTTTTCTCCTGCTAGCAAGTTTTGGGCATAGGTCAAGAAGAATTTTGGACGTTAGGGCAATGTCCTGTCTGTACAAAGCCAGATAACGTCCATGGGGCCCAGGCTGCTATCAACACTGACCGCCTGCAGAAGAAGGAACCCCAGCCCAAATAAAAAGAAGATAAATGAGAAATTAAGAATAAATGCACATGCTCTAAAGAGGCGGACCTGGGGAGTGGCTATGCAAACTTTTCTTAGAAAAGTTTGAATATGCATTAAAACCCTACAGCAAAATGGGATAAAAGGGGTGTTCCAAAGATACCAGGTGCGCTCCTGGCAGCACCCGGCTGTTTTAACCCTTTGTTTTATTATCTTTGTCTCCCAACTGTGTTTTTGTTCATATTAAACCTTTATAATTTATTAAGCGAGTGAACCTCGTTTTTCACAGAGGTTGCTGTGAAACCAGCAAAGCCCCAGTTTTGGGAGGAAGAGGAGGGTCCTGCCCATGGGGCTGCCTCGGCCCTTCCCCTCAGAGCCGTCCCCACGGTGCTGTTTGATTAACATTAGCACTGCACTGCCAGGATCTGAGGCTCTGCTCTGAGAAACACTGGGTAAAGGCACTATAGAAATCACTTTATTCAGTTCTCCCCTATTAGAGCAGAGAGGGAAAAAAAGGAAGAAAGAAAGCAAAAGAGAAAGCATTGTACCGCAGGAGCTTCGCACGGGGCCAACTGTAGCAAGGAGACAGCTGTGGTCTTTACCAGCCCTTGACAAGTGATTTTTCCAACAATCAGATGGGAGAACATGCTCTGTTAGGCTTATAATTGATAATATAGCACTGTTGAAATATGCCTGTCAGTTCTGAGGAGAGAGATAAAATTATAGCATTGATATTTCAGAACAGTTTTCACAGGCAGCTTCCGAAACCACATCCTGGCCCTGGCAGGTGAAAAGTGGGATGGGCAGGTGTTGTAGGCAGGATCCGGCCTTCAGCCTCACCCTGAGGGTGAGGAGGGACCCCACTGCAGACCCCCAGCCCTGGGTGGGCTCTGTGGAGCCCTTCCAGGGCCCAGCAGGCACCTGCACTGGGAGAACCCAATCATAGAGGGGTTAAAATATGTCACAGAAATGTTAAAATAATGGACAGGAAATTCAAATTATCCAAGCCAGTCACAGTGGTGACTTTTTTAACAGGGAAGGCAGTTAACTAATGGGCACTTCAGAAACTGATCTGTCCATTCCTGGGAATGTTTTGAAGAGGAACACAGGCTTTGGGAATAATCCAGCAAAGCTCTGGGGTGAGGGGCTCTGGCTGCTTTTGAGATCATAGGACTGACTCCACAAAGGCTATAGATCCTTAAGTGTCACAGAGTCCCACAACCTCCAGAAATCAAAGAACCTTTTGGATCACCTTCTAAAAGCTGTTTGGTGAAAGGAAAACCTGAGACAGGGAGGGAGCCCCAGGACCCACCAGCACTTGATTTTTCCCTTCTCAGTCCCACTGCCCACTGGCATGTGCCCAGAATCTGGTTATGGGTTGTTGTTGCAGTCAGCAACCTCAGGATCTCGTCCAGGGAAGCAGCAGGATTCTGGGGACCAGCATGGAACACCAACAAGACAGGCTCCCGGTTCATGGAACCATTTATTCAGCATGGGAACAAACTCAGGTCCAGAACAGAGAGCCCGGAACAGAGGCACAGCAGGGGTTTTGAGGGACAGAACTCCCAAGGGTCCTCACCTTTGAGGGTGGAGTTCAGGGTCAGGGACCAGTAGAAGCACACCAAGGGACTCAAACCCAATCAGAGCACCTGGGCCACCCTTCACAAGGGGTTTGGGGTGGGACAATGTAACTCTTTGTCTCCCCTGAGGTACACTGCAACAGGTTGTGAGAACCACCGCTTGATCAGCTCCAGGGTTCTCCAGGATCCTATAGGACGGGAGAGGGGAGAATGGGAAGTCCTCACCTTTGGCCCCAAACCTTTGGGGCATTTGTGATTCCACATGGATGCTGGTACTGGAGAGACAGAACAGGGTTTATGGACCAGGGGCTGGAAACACTCTGAGCTGTGGGACAGGTGGAGGAAGGGACTGCAGGGGTCGTTGGCAGGACTTGGTTGTACCTGTTTGAGCTCCACACCTGCGATTTGTAGACAGGGAGGGGAGATGTTCCCAAGCCTGTGCTGACCCAGCATCCTGCACAAAACAAAAAGTTTTGAAGCAGGATGAAAGCAGTTCTGGAAGTAAAAGGAATAAATGATTCTCTTTCTGCTGGTGACCAGGTGGAGAGCAGCAGGTGAGGCACAAAGGTGGGGACTTGGCAGAGCTCACAGCACCTGTGTGCCAGCCTTGGCTTGGGGGAAGGATGCAGCAGCCTCTGCCCTCTCAGCCCTCCCTTCTCTGTGTCACTCTCCCTCTCTCCTTTCTTTCTCTCCTTTCTTGGCACAGAACTCTACAGACTGAGTGCAAAAGCAGTTAATTCAAATTTCTGACACCCCTTTGTTGTTCCCTGCTCCAGCAGGAGCTCAGCCTCCAGCCCCTCTTGCACCCAGTGAAACCAGTGGCTGGGATGGATTGTTCATCCCCAGCCTCACCCACTGAAGCCCCCAGTTAGCATCTTGCCCCAGGACACCTGGGCCTGGCATTAGCATACCTTTGTCAGGGTTAGTGACTCAAATTTGGAGTCAAATTAAATGTGTGTCACTAATTATGAGCTCCGGATTGCCTTCAGGATTGGCTGTACTGAATGAAATTGAAATTCCCAACATTCCTGTTCCCATTCCCCCTTCCTAATTAGTCCTTCCCAATTCTTAGAGGCTGACATTTAAAATGAACTCAGCTGAAATTGGTACTTTTATAGTCGATTTTCAGTGCTGATAATGGGAACACAGAAGGGACAAGCTGCCACCAAGCAGGGCAGGCACTGCTGCCACCCAGACTGGGTGCACCTGCCTGGCAAGGGGCCTCAAAGTTCCCTTGGATTAATGCATTAAGGAGATTTTTATTTCCTGACTCCCTGATGAAGTTCCCTTTCAGCAGAGACTTCTCCCCTCCAGACACAAAAGTCAGTAAATTCTGGGCTCACTCTGCAAATCTCCATTTGACGTTTGTGACTTAACTCACTCCGCCGAGTAAAACCCCGAGCACAAATCCATGAGTTGCATCAGTGCTGGTGTGACCAGGCTGCCAGGCTCTTAAACCCCCAATTTCCTGCCTTTTGATGGCTTTGAATCACGATGGGCCTAATAATAATGATAGTTGGTACTTATATGCCACTTTATCTTAAAAGCTCTGTGCAAACATTAATTAATTATAGACACAGACAGTGTCTGCAAACGGGGAGCTGCAGATGCAGTCGGGTTCAGAGCCACGCACAGCTCAGAGCCAGGAGCTTCCCAGCAAGAGAGAACTTGGATCACATCTGCTGCAGCCCCTCCGTGGGCAAAGCCCCTCATTTCTGGCAATGTCTGCCCAGGGTGGCCCCAAAAGGTGATTGAAAACAACCCATGTCCCTGCAAACACCTCACTGAACAGGGTCTCAGGGAGGATTTATTGCTGTCTATTCCTGGCTGGAGAGATGGCAAAACCTTAGGGTTGGCTCCTGGTTTGGAGGAATTTGTGAGCAACCAATGAGCAACCCAATCCTGCCTGGACTTTCAGCCTCCTTATGGCTGCAGGTGTTGCTTTTTTGGGGGATGCTGTGGTCCCTAAAATTTACAGGTGATGCAGAGATGAACTCTGCCCATCTCCTACCTCTCCAAATTAAAACTAGCACCCCAACACTGCCGGGAAGCTGCCAATACTCTGTGCCTAACTGGGAAGGAGGGAGGGAAGGCAGCAGCAGCCATGGAGGAAGGCAGGCTCTGTCTTCACAACCTTTCTCCTCTGACCACATGCTGGACATGCAAAAGATCCCTGTTTCCTTGGAAACAGGCTCTTTCCGCATGTGCTGCAGTGAGTTGGGCAAGTTTGCCTTCATCAAACCCCCACGGTGAGGAGAATAAGCTCCAGAGAAGCTGTCCTGGGGCCAGCAGCCTGATTGCTGCTGCTTCCCTTATTTGCATCCCTTTAAGAAAAGGCAAAAGAACATGAAACTCTCCCTCCTGCCCCTTGCAGAGGAGATTCCTCCTGGTTCCTTGCAAGCCCTGTCGCTGTCTGAGGGCAGAAGAAATTACTTCACTCACTGACACAGGGCTGAGCACCCCAAAACTTCCCATCTCCCCCTCAAAATTTGGGATACAGACACTGCTCCCCTGGCCAGTGACAAACTGGGGGCAGTGGAGGGACGTGTCCCTGTTGCCGCCCATATGTTTGGTTTTATTAAGTTCAGAGGTGGTTTACCCCAGTTTCTCCCCTGTCATAAAGAATAGTTTGTCCCCAGTTGCCCATCATTGTAAACCCTTCCCATTTTTCCAGATTGTTCCCCATCCATCACCCCAATCCTGCCCCTAAGCCCTATCAATCTATGTGAACCCCACCTTTTGTTCCAGTTCTTTCCTTGCCTATCATCCCTTCCTCGACGCCCCATTGATTGTACAGTTGCTTTCCCTCCCCCGGGTCCTTACCATTGGTCCTGCATATTGTAATCCCCCCCCATAACTCCTCCGTTGCTGTTGTCCCATTGGTCACCATATGAGCCGCCCACAGTCCTTAAAACCTGGTGCGCGAGGGTGCCCAGTCTCTCGGCTCAGACCTCTCCCCTGTGATCCCAGCCCCGCACCTGTTGGAATAAACTTGTTCCTGGGAAATCGAGAGAGCCTGAGCACTCTTTCTCCCTTCGCCACAACCCGTGTCGCCCTGTGAGCCCAAATGCCAGAGCGCAGAGGAGCTCTGGAGGTTCCAGGTTGAGCCTCGCAGTGCTTGCCTGGTTCCCCACTCCTGCCGCTGACATCGGCCACAGCTAGCCGAGGCAAAAAGGGCCGAGCGGGCAGCGACATGTCCCCTCACTCTACTCCTCTTTTTTCGCTTTCCAGTAAACTCAGCATCAAGTCAGGCTTGAGACAAGAGGCCCAGAGGCTTCCTGGAACATTCCCTCAATGGCAGCAGCTTTGCATTTACGTTTGCCAGCTTTACCCCGTGGCACTGTGCCGACCTGCCCAGCCAGGGCACCCCAGGGCAGTGCTGGGGAGATGCTCCTTGTGCCAGAGCCTGCACTGAGCCTGTCCCTGGCTGCTGGACACCAGGAACACACTGCAGGAAACAGAAGGGAGAAGCACAGCAACATTTCAGAGCAGAGAGTGAGGCTGGAGGGGCAGCAAAGCCCAAAGCCCAGCTCTGAGCGTGTGTGTGGGTGTTTAACCCAGCAGATATAAATGCTCCAGGCCTGCAGTTTAGAGAAACCTCATAAATATTTTAGCTCGGGGAGGATGAAAGGAAGACAAACAAATATAGGTTTGGCCTTTGGGGCATTGCTGTGATCATCTCTTCAGAGAAACAGAGGTGGTGCTGGTACTTGTTGCTGCAGCGTGATGGGGAAGCTGCTGACACATTGTCTGACAAGAACTGCCACCAAAATATTGATTTTGGAGTCAGGAAAGTCCAAGGAAAAAGGTCCAACCTTTCCTAATGAGGCAGTTTTGCTCCTATTATTCCAGCAGGATTTGCCAAACTAAGCCAGTGATCAAAGTTTTGATCCAAAATGGGTGGGCAAAATGCTGTGAACATTTGTACTGTTCTTGTACACTTGTTTTGACTGTCTCTGCTTCAAAAGTCTTGTTTGAATTTGAGAGTGGAATTTAATTTGATTATTTTTACAGCATAGAAAGCAATGAAGGATGAATAAATGCTCTTTGCTGAACATTTCATTTAAAAAATACACTAAAAACCACTGAATTAACGATTCAGTGACTGAGGCTGTGAATTCTGGTTGATCATCATTTTAAAAGCGATCCTGGTAGAATTTTGCAAGCTGAGGAATATCATAAAGTGTTCCAGTTGTTTTGCTGCTGTAATTATACAAGACAGACTGTGTGCAGATGCAGTGGTGCTGGTACAGATTGCTCTGGTGCCCACGGTGGAGACAGGAAATTCAGATGTGGGGGTTGGCTTAGGTGGAGCTGCCAGTTTTGTCCAGGGAGGTGGTTAAGGTGTCAGTCTGCACATTAATATCAGGCATTAATTGCCTATAAATTACTTGGGTCTGTTTGGAACCTCCTCACTGTAATTCTGTAAATATTTGTGGCAAAATTCAGCATGCACAAAGATCTCTTTATTCTTGGGAATTCAGCACTAAGGCTTGCTGTGGGTTTGCTGGAGGCACTGGCAGCCCTTCCAATGGTCATCGCCATCCTCTGGCTGCTCCTGGGCTCATTTTAAGGAGAATGATTAAAAATTTGCTTTTTTAGCAAATACGGATGCAGTTTATGGAACTGATTCTCAGCCGACTCTGTTGGTTTCAGTATAAATCCCAGGAGAGATCAGCATTTTGCTTTAAAATCTCTGAGCTCAAACAGAGGGATGGATAAAGGGAAATGTTTACACAATCTCTTTGCAAATCAAATCTTTAACGTCGTGCCTCGCTCTGGAGAGGTGGGGAGGAAAGATAATCCCAGATTTTGACTTTGAGCTTGCAAGGCAAAGCTGCCCTTCATTGTAAAATCAGTGGGAGCTTGTCTTCGAATCCCACAGGAGTTTCTGGGAGGGAAGCAGAGGCTCCAGGGTCCTGAGACCTCAAAAGAAATTACACCGCGATCGCTCTCTCAGCCTGACTCTGGGAGGTGCTGCCCTGTGCCAGGCACACGCGGAGCGCGAGCGTTTGAATGTGTTCCTCTAATCCCGGGATTTATAAACACACTTGGCAACGCACACTGAGGGGATTCATTCCCGCAGCCCTGGAGCCGGGATGCAGCACATGGAGGCTGCCAGCCAGGGCCCCTCACCTCTCCCGGGAGAGGGGCTTTTCTGGGATCAGAAACATCAGGGTATCGGGTCTGGGATCATCACATTCCGTGCTTGCTCTTGCAGTGTGGAAAAGGGAAGTATATGCCAAGGAATGGACCCAGAAGCACTCCTGGGGTCCCAGCCTCATCTATGGCTCACTGATCTGAGGTGCCTCGAGGGCAGTGTTTCATTTTCCTCTTTGCAACCTACTGATTCCCCAGCATCTTATAATTACCCAAATATTGTAAATTTGAAATCTAGGCCCCTTCCTAATGCTTAGAAACACTGCTGTCCCATGCTGGAGAGTGATTCCTCAGGCAGTAAATAAATTCTGGGGCTGTCAGTTTGGGCTGAGGTTTAGAGGTGTGGACGTGCTGCTCCGTGACTTTAGGACCTTTAATACCTCCCCCAAGCTGGAGTTTGGTCAGCAGCCAGGAGCTGCACCCAGCAGGAGCTGGGAGCCAGCCCGTGGTGCCGAAGCCGATGGAAGATGCTCATTATCTCTACCTTGCTCAGAAAGGATATTGTGATTTTAATAACTTCTTGGATCCATTTTTTCCCTGGTAGCTCTCGTTGCCTTGGATACAGGCTCTGGAGAGGCTCAGCCCTGCTAAAGATGGTAGATCATTTAAATGGAATAGAAGATGAGGTGTGGATTTGCAAAGTGTTTTTGCACTCCTGGAGCTGGCTGGGAGAGCTCCGGCAAAGCCAAGCTTCCATGGGATGTGCGGGTTTGTTCAACAGGGCTTTGCTCCTGGGGATGGGACACCAAAGCTGCTTAGGCACGAGGTATGTGTGGTGTCTGAGGTGTCTGTGTGACAGTGCCAGGCAGAAGCAGAGCCTCAAGGCTTTGGTGATGGTGTTGAATCAACTCCCAGGGCACTGTGAGCAGGAGCAGAGCAGGATCTTGGTGCCTTTGGAATGGGATGCTCCAAAGACTTCAGCTCTGCTGCTAGCCTCTTCCTCCTTCACCACCACCCCTGCCCTCACCTGACCCCCTAAGGTCACACAGGACCTGCAGGGTGGTTTAAGGCCATGAGCTCTTCCAGCTGATGTGTGTTCATGCCACTCCAGCTTTCCCAGGTGTTCTCATTCAAATCTTGATTCCCATCCCTAGCATTCCCTCATTCCCTTTCTCCCAGATTACACACACGACTTACCTACAGAGAAGATGTGCAAACAGAGAAATTCTCATTTCATGAGAGGTTGCCCACCCCTAAAGGTCACCAAAGCTATTAAAGAAAGCCCCTCGTGCCCAGGGCTTTGGACACTTCATTTGACTTGCTCTGGTTGAATTTCATGCTGCTGCAGTTTTTGATTTATGCCCTTTGAAAGTCTTGCTGTGCTGGAGGAAGTCCACTCATGGTGCCTGTTGTAATCAAGCAGCTGTGGCTTTTTGTGACTTCTCTTAACAACTCTGGGGCATCTGGGCCCATCCTGATAAAAACAAACTGAACAAATTGCTTTTTCTTCCTGGTCCTCATCACAAACATGCTTGGATCTATGATGGCTGTCTGAAAATTTGTTAAGATCATTTAATCACTGCCAGAATAAATCATCCTGACTGGAGACTGTGCCCTGAACCTGTATTTGCTGCTGGGGTTACCAAGGGTGAGATGCTTGTGACACTGGGGTCAGAAATTGGTGCTAAATTGCTTTGGAGGAGCTGCTGGAGGCCACAGCCCTGCTGTGCTGGGTGACAGGGTGTGGCAGAGCTGCTGGAGGAGCAGGAAGAACTGAGGGAGAGGTTCTTTCCATGTGGGTGTCAGACACTGGAAAGGCTGTCCAGGGAGGATGAGGAGTCTCCTCTCAGGAGATATTCAGGACCAGGAGAGATGTGTTTGTGTGGGTTCACATAGGAACTCCAGCCCTTCTGCTACCAGCACAGAACTTGTGCCAAAGCCTCCCAAGCTGATTTCCCCAGTTCCTGTCCATGGATGCCCCTGTGCTGGAAGGAGTTGTTCACCTCAGTCTGTGCCAGCCCTTCCTTCAACCCACTGCCATCCACAGCCCACGGGAAGGACCTCATGATGCCTGAAACTCTCCAGAATTTCACCCTTCAAGTTGCTTCAGGGGCCTAGGAAGGGAAGGAGGAATCACTGAGGAAGTAGTAGCAGAAGGAAGAAGAGAGAAAAAAAAACAAACCCCACAACATTTTTCTTCACTTAAAAAGAAATCTCAGCCTTCCTGGAGTGAAGAAAAAAAGAGAAGGGAGGGAGATGCACCAGACAAAGAGAAGAAAATAGGCTGAGAAACCACAAGACATTTTAAAGCTCACCCAGGAAACCCCACTTTGATATTGCCTCTCACTGGAAGCGTTTGAGGGCAGAATAATGCTGCCATGATTGATCACATAAAGGGATGAGAAAGGGAGTGGATCCGAGAGTTCCTTTCTGCTTCTTAGGACCAAAACAAAAGCTTTGTATTCAATTTCATTGCAGGAGCAAAGAACCCTTAATCAAGTGTCTGTTCACAGGGCTGTGCTTGGGAGCAACATGTGGGCCCTTCCAGGAGCAGGAATGGGAGTGGGGCAGGACAGGAGCCACTTCCCCAGCCTGTAGGGACTTCTCTGCTCTGGCTTTTCCACTGCCTTCAGCCCTTGGGAAGTGGCTTAGGTTGGTTCATGGCCAAGGAGAAACTGAGTCACATCCAGGGAATTTCCCCACACTGTATGAGTGTGGGCACAGGGTAACTCATCTTCAGAGAATCCCTGAATGGTTTGAGTTGGAAGGGACCTTAAAGCTCCTCCAGTGCCACCCCCTGCCATGGGTTGGGGCACCTTCCACTGTCCCAGGCTGCTCTAAGCCCCATCCAACCTGGCCCATGATACTTCCAGGGATGGGGCAGCCACAGCTTCTCTGGGCACCCTGTGCCAACGCCTCCCCACCCTCAGAAGGAAAAGCTTCTTCCCAAAATCCCACTCAAATCTCCACTTTTCCAGTTTGAAGTCATTCCCCTTTGTCTTGTCACTCCATCCCTTGTAAATAATCACACTCCATCTTTATTGCAGCTTCTCTTCTCCAGGCTGAACAATCACAATCTTCTCGCAAGTCCATTGCCTGGAACTTAATTCCCTCTCCTCTTTGTCCAACTGTTCAGCTCCATAGACTTCATTTTATGCTTGTTTAAGTTAATTTTATAATTAGTGCAGAGCAGAGGCACTTTGGCCAGGAGACCATTTGTAGCTGGTGTGAGCAGGGCAGCTCTGGGTCATGTCTGATCCCAGGGGATGAGTGGATGCAGCAGTGCTCACATCCAGCTAGCTGGGTTGGTTGGAAGGAGAATGCTGACTTTCCATTAAGGCAAATTGGTGCTGCTCCTCCCCTAAATACAGACTGGATATGACCCAGGAGAAGAAAAATCTCAGCAAACTATTTTTCCTTAAATTTCATCCCTAAATGTTCATCCAAATATCCAGCGGAGCAGTTACTGCTGAACAAATGAACTATGGAGATGCATCAAAATCAACTTTTTTAGCAAGGAAATGTTTATTATATACTGTGATTTTATTTCTTTTTACTGATGGGAAAAAGAAAGTGTTCAAAATGAACATTTTTTAAACTGATGAAAAAATCAATGTTAGGAAAATAAATGCTTCATTTTTCATTTGGTATGTCCCCATATTTTAACTTCCAGATTTCATTTACAGCAATTTGACTTTTCTGCCTGTCATAAACCAGCTGGATCAGACTCCCTGGCTGGGGAGCCTGTGCTGGTGTCAGTCTCTCCCTCTTCTCGGGGATGATGTACCAGCTCCAGAGCAGGACTTTCCCAAGCTGCAACAAGAAGAGAATGAGAAAACCTCAGCCCACGACTCTTGGAGCACCAGCAAAGCAAAGCAAAGCAAAGCAAAGGAAAGCAAAGCAGCTTTTCACATGGCCAGTCCCTGATTTTCCATCTGGGACCTATTTTGTGTCTCTCTACCTGAACCTTGGAAAAGGGAGATCCTCAAGGACAAATTGGTTTTTAGCTATTCCAAATGTGACTGAAAATGAGGAAAACTGAAGTAAACCTGTCAGAGAAGAAAGTGAGTGACTCCAGAGGTACTGTTTGCCCTGTGCTGAGGTTTGTGGTGCTCCTGGCCTGCAATTCTGGGGGAGCAGTGCTGCTGGGAGGGGCATCCCCGTGGGCACAGCCTTGCAGTGACAGCCAGGAAATTGTCTCTGCCTGGAAGCAGCAGCTGGATGACCTTGCCCGTGGAAAGGGAATTTAAGGTCCCTTCCAACCCAAACTGGGATTCATGAACAGCACCCTCTCTGCTCACCCCCTGCCCCGAGCCCTAGCATCCTCTGTGCTCCCACTGGAGGGACAGTAAAGTCTCCTGTCACCTACACAAACCTTGCTGGGACCCAGCAGGACCAGCCGGGATGTTTGGGGCTTGTCAGGTTGGCCACTGATTTTCTTGTAGGTCTCCTGCACCTGCAGAGCAAATCTCCTCCCAGTACCAAGCAGAGCCTGCCTGTCCCTAGTCCCCTCTCCACGAGGATAATCTGGTGTCTGAGCACACGCTGCCATCTCTGCTCAATGGATCCATTGATCCCACTGTGGCAGCTTAGGTTGTGCCCAGAGCTCCCAGCTCCTGTGTCTGGTCTTTTGTCCCCTGCAGATGGGATGATGTGCAGAGAAACCCCCACCATCCTCAGCATCACCTGGGTTCAATTTGTCTCAGCAAGAGAATGTCATTTTTCTTTTTCTACTAAGCAAAATGCATATTTGGATGGGATTAAATCTAACCGCCCTTCAAGTGGTGAATTCTGACTGGAATGCAAACAGTCCCTGCAGGCCCTGTGGTTGCAGGCAGCAGTGTGAGGATGGCAGTTGTGTTATGCCTCGAAAATATTTCCAATTGCAAAACAAAAGTGGGAAGAGAGGCCTTAAATGATGTGAAAATAAGACTGTTTGAATTAATGTGTCAGCCCTGATAGATGCTTGTGCTACCCAGGGTTTTGAAAGGGCTCTGAGGGGTAAGATATTACCAGGTGAGATTTACCTACAGCCCATGACTTTTAGTCAGCAAAATCCGAGATGAAAACCCATCCTTCACTCCACACTGACTTCCCAAGAATATTGAATCAAGATAAAGACCTAAAGGGCCATATACACAAAGCTATTTTGGCATCTAAGTCCCATTCATTTTGATGCAAGTTTTGACATTTTCAGATATTATCTTTAATTCAGTCAAGTAAAGGAGGGGAAGTCCTTATTCCCAGCTCACTCAGTGCAGGAGTACAGGTCATTCCCAGTGTCTGGAACCAAAGGAACTCCTGCCAATGCCTCCCAGCTGATTTCCCCAATTCCTGTCCATGGATGCCTCTGTGCTGGAAGGAGTTGCTCACCTCGGTCTGTGCCAGCCTTTTCTTCAACCCCTCAGAGGAAGGGAGTGAAAGTGGGTTTTGCTGGAGATCCAGGCTTCAATCCCCTCTCAGCTTTGGCCATTCTCACTATAAACTTTTGCAAGTCACTAATGACTGAATTCTCCTCTTATCCAGTGGTAGAGCCGGGAAGGAAATTGGGGTTTTAACCCTGATGGTTTTACAGCAATTACAGCATTCTTTTCCTCCTCTAAACTCTATATGAAAACACAGCCCAAAGCTCCAAGCCTTGGCAACAGCACAGCCAGAGGAGAGAAAGAAAGAGGAAAATGCGTGACTGCATTGAGGAAAGAAAATCCTAAAAGAATATTGATAGAGGATGTTTATATTGCAAGGGAGGAAAAACCCCCAAATTTAAAACGAGGCCTTTTTTTGTTGTGTGCAGAGCCCTTCAGAGGCTCAGATGAGTGTTTGCTGTTTGAACACACAACATTTAAGGCAGCACTTCCTCCCCAGCCAGATAAGTGAGGGGTTTTTTGGGAACTTGCAGTATCTACACTCGCCCAGCCCCAGCAGCCAGAGCCCAGGGAGCTCTGCCGGCTGCAGCAGCCACAGCTCCTCCTCTGCCCATCCCCAGCTCCAGCTGCAAAAAAACTTGGATTCAAAGAAACCATGGGAAGGAGCACCCTGTGTCTGGCCTTGTTTGAGGCCAAAATGAATTTCAAAGCAGCTCCCACTCTGCTGGTGTTGGCAGGGCGTGGGTGGAATGTGGGAGGCCACAGGGTCACGATCCCCGCCTGGATCCTCATGTTTCATCCCACTGCCCATTCGGAGCATATCAGAGTATTTTCCATGGAAATCAATAGCAACAGAGGTTTCTTCATGGACTTTAGAGCAAAAAGGTTAAAAGTCAGCTGTGTACTTTCTGATTTTTTTATTTAATTTTTCAGATTTTTTTTTAGGAGGGTTTTTGATCATTTATATTTAAGATCTGAGGATTTTGCTTTCTTCTTGGTTTGAGTTTGCTGCCAGGTAACTTTAAAGGCCTTCCTAAATAGGTGCTATTTTCTTGGCAGAGGAAAAGGGAGCAGTACGTTGCTCCAAGGATCTGATGATGCTGGAGCTGGAGGGGCAGCCCCATGTCTGGCCTGCCATGGGCAGTGGAGTCTGTCTGTCCCTCGCAGCAGATCCAACCCTGGGTTTTCCATCCTCACCAGGTATTTCAAGAGGTAACATCTGCACATGGGACCCACAAGGATTATCAAAGTCCAACTCCTGAGTTCTGAAGTGGTTAAATTGTGAGTTTCCCTTCATAAAGCACCCAGAGAAATGTTGGGATTGGGGCTGGGATTAGCCCTGCCTGGATTTGGGAACCTGTCAGCACTAGCAGTAGGGCTGAGGGCTGGGGTGGGCAGGGCAGTGCTGCCACCTCCAGTCCCATCCATCCATCCATCCATCCATCCATCCATCCATCCATCCATCCATCCATCCATCATCCATCATCCATCATCCATCCATCCATCCATCCATCCATCCATCCATCCATCCATCCATCATCCATCATCCATCCATCATCCATCATCCATCATCCATCATCCATCCATCATCCATCCATCCATCCATCCATCCATCATCCAT